>NC_056733.1:845853288-846028288 GCF_019279795.1 Protopterus annectens | reverse complement strand
CCCCCACACCCCCTGTTAATTATTTATATCATCTGCGAGATTGCACTACATGGAGGAAAACTGTAAATTTCCTGATCCTCACTGTATTGCAATCTCCATTCAAATGCTTTAGGTTTTCAGAAATTTGATCATATCATCTCGCAAATATGAATTTCAAGTTTCTGAAAACTCACTCAACTGATAGGGAGCCATCTTATCATAGCCTTGTAAGCTATAGGTCCCCCTCCATGACCCAGGCTCTCTGTAAAAGTGTTGTGTTTTACTTATTTTTGTAAGTACTATATTCTTTTTTTTATATATTTTTGATGTAAAATGCTTCCTCCAACACCATTAACATATACTACAGAAAGCTTGTAACATTAGGAGGAGAAAGCATTTTACATCAAAAATATATAAAAAAATAACATAGTACTTAAAATAAGTAAGTAAAACACAACAATTTTACAAAGATCTCATTCTCTAAGTGCAATAATGCTCTCCAGGGTGTGTGTTAATGTGTAATTAATATAACAACAATTTTACTTGTAATGTGTAATTAATGCCCTTCCAGGGGTGCAAAGGCCTTCCGCCTGTGGCATCGGGCCTCATAACACCCCTGGGTGAGTGTTAATTACACATTAACACACACACCCTGTCGGGCATTGTTGCTTACATATGAACATAAATTAGAATGCAGTAATTATAAGAAGTTTTTTTTTTTTCGTATTAGATTACCGATACCAGGATATTAGAGATGGTGAAAGAGAAAATAATTTGAAAGTGAAAGAATTTAGGTAGCGAGTTTTTTAATGCCTTAGAAAACAGGCATGAATGATGCAATGAATTTTAGATATAGTCAAAAAACCTATTAGCATGTTTAATATATAAATACGTATGAGATGGTGTTTAATGACTGGATGAAGTAGAAAATGTGATGACTGTATTCAGATATTTAAATGTAAATTTTAATCAACTTAATTAGCAGTCTGATGAAGTCTCAATGCAAAGTATGTATGTATGATGAAACTGTACTGTGCTGTATTACTTGATGATGGAATAGTAAAGTTGTATTTTAGTTTAAGAGTGGTCATTCTTTACTTTTGTATTCTTGAACTTTGCTATGTGTTTTGTTATGTTTTTATTGTAGACCATTAATTTCCTGCATGTAAATTGTAGTGTTTGTTATCACAAACCCTGACTCGTTAGCTTTAATCACTTTGAGATCTCTGTGTTTAGACTAACCCTGTCCTGTCACCACTTGATAAATGTGAAAAAGAGAAAGCAGACACAGTGAACTCCTCCTGATGGCATAGAAACAGAAATCACTGTGGCAGTGATACTCAGTGGGAAACAGTGATCAATGAGCAAAAACATCAACCATTTTAAACTGATACGTTTAAGCCTCATCCAGTCAACAGCCCACTAACAGTAGAGTAACATGTTTATTTGATAATATAAAGAAAAACATTCATCTCCTTCTTATATACTTCTTTCCTATCTTACACTGTAAGTCCACAAATCTACAAAGCCTCTTACACATATTTATCATTTACAGTAACAGTACCATCTTCTACCAAACGGAACTTCAACATATTTATTGTTTTTTTCTTATTAGACATTAAAGAACATGTTAGATTTCTTTCAGGTTTAATATTTAGTATCTTAGGGATTGGGGGACCTCAACCTCAAAAGCTATACCTACAGTCAAAGCTCATATTAACTCACTTATATTATATGGTGCAAAGAACATAGCTCTCTCTCTCTGCATAGCAATATATAGATGTAGACATAGATGTAAACAAAAGAAAAAGAACACTACTGCAGCTGTGATATGGAGGACTATTTCAGATGACAAAAAATGTGCATTATCAAAATGTATCCAGTGAATTCTTTTGTTCCCTTCTAAGGATTTCCTCAGACTGTCAAATTATCCATTCTAAACATTAGATATAGCTTTCCTTAATTAGTATAAAAAATGTAAATGTTGAAACTCAGGGGTAGTGTAATAAGAGAGATTCAAACCCCTGCTGAAAATCAGGACTGCCCATTAATGTTAGTTGTAAGCTGGCTAATTATGCTAGTGAGAGAGCAACACTGACCAAATGAATATCAACCAATTATAACTTGTCAAGAGGACCATATGTCCAGTCAAAATAAGGAGAATACAAAGCTCATATTAAATCCATTTTAATGTTCTTGCTAAATGTTGGCCATAGAGGAAGATACTGCTGAAGCTGGAGAAAAATTAAGGCTGGGCAATTATCTCATTTGCTTCGTAGTGAAGATGGAAATCTACCTTTTTTGTGGATATGTTTTAAAATTAATTGGCAGATAATCAAAGAGGCATTGAAAGAGGAAGTCGGAATTGGATGATGCATTTGTATAAATGACTAGAATCGTTTGTGGCTAATTCATAGGTTCAAAGGTGTTTACTAGGCTAACAACCACAAGGGCCTTTTTAAGCCTAGCCATGCATCCCAAATCTCTGACAAGTTCTGATTCCCTTGATAAGTATAAGCATGGGCCTGGGAGATGAACCATTTACAGGTTACCTGTGTCCATTAGAGACATAGGTGCCAAACCAGGGATGAATTTCCGATTTCCCATCCAATTGTCCAAGCTGCACTTGAATCGGGTGAGGGGGGAACTCTACTTCACATGGATGGGGAGCCTGTTCCATAGATGGGGTAATCTCTGGGATACATTTCTATCTCTCCAGCAGGTCCTATTTATGTCACAGGCAAGGTTAAGTCTTTAAAATGGGTAATTCTGGTGCTATTTGTTTTGTGGATATGCAATATCCTATCTCTCCAGCAGGTCCTATTTATATCACAGGCAAGGTTTAAGTCTTTAAAATGGATAATTCCTGTGTTGTTTGTTTTTTGGATATGCAAGAGGTCCATCAGAGTGGGGTTTGACAATGCCCTCTATGCTAGGCATAGATCTCCCCTCAAAAGCTTGTAGGAGACAGAATACAGGGATAGGGCATTGAGGCTGTCTGCATAAGACATTTTACTTATGCCCTATATTGTTTTAGTAAATAACCTCTGTGGATGTTACAGTTGTTAGATATGCCTAGTTAGGTGCATACCAAAGAGGGCATTGTACTCAATAATAGGTCTGATGAATGCTGAATACAGTGGAACAATGACATCCTTGGACTTAGATGCCATATCTTTGTTTATAATCTTGCAACACAGAATGATTTCCTCATCACTGTAGACACATTATGGTCAAAGGCTAGACTACTATCTATGTGTGGCACTAAGTCTCTGACTACTGGGTCAACTATAAGGGATTTGTTGTCAATATGATAGTTACCAGGGATGGATGACTTCCCAAAGGATACTATTATGCATTTCTGGGCATTTAGTTTTAGTCCATGCTCTGACACCAGTTGTTTGTCTGTGTCAGCACTTCCTGGAGAATATTTGTGTCAGTGTGAGATTCAATGACAGCTAATAATTTGCAATCATCTGTAAATTTAGTCAGCCAGAGACCACTGATATTGGCCTTGACTTCTGAGATGTAAATGCCAAAAAGGAGCAGTCCAAGGACTGATCCCTGAGGGACTCCACTTGTGACTGGCCTCTTTGTAGAGGTGGACTCCCCCATTTTAACTTCCAGGGTCCTGTATGTGAGCCAGTTGGCTATCCACCAGGTGACATATGGGTTTGTACATAACCTCTTGAGTTTGTCAGCAATGCCCGAGTGGGGTATTGTGTCAAAGGCCTTGGCCAGGTCAAGGTAGGCAGTGTGAACAATTTTGTCCTCATCCATTGCTTTGGTGACCTTCTCAAAGAAGTCCACCAGGTTGAGTAGGCATGATCTTCCCTTGACGAAACCAAGCTGGGTTGGTTCCAGTGTCTGGAGGTTTACTATATCTCTGTTGATCATCTCCATGATAATTCTTTCCATGGCTTTACGTATACATCTAGTGAGACTAATGGGTCTGTAGTTTCCAGGGTCTGCAGATGGCCCACCTTTGTGCAGATGGATGACTGTTGCTTTCCTCCATTCATGAGACATGAAGCCTGTTTGTAGAAACAGGGGGTAAAATTGGAGCTGAATTTATCAGCCAGGAGGTTTGTTATATTTTCTGGATCAGTATAGGTGGCTCCATTTACAATGAGCTCTGCACACAATTGTGTATTGTCTTTAAGGTTGCAGACATAGCTAAAGAATGCTTTGTTTTTGTCCTTGGCCTAGGGGCTAAACTTACCTCAAATTTGCCTTTGGTAGACTTTACTTGTCCTCTGATAAGAGTACTTTTTGCCATGATTTTTTTCCTCCTGTTATACAGCCTATTGATTTTGTGATTCCACCAGGGTGGCTTGTTTTTTGACTTTTGTACTTTTTCCAGGTGGGTAAGGCTGCCTCTATGCAGCTATTTACATGCTTGTACATGGGTTTCTGTGAACAGTTCTGCATAAGCAGCAGTGTTCTCAGGGTTTATGGGTCCTTGAAATTTTGCCAGATTCTCACTTAATAGCAGGAGGTTAGCCTTATAATAGTTCCAGAATATTCCAGGTTTAGGTGGGGGTCCAGGTTTTATTTTTACTTCAAAGGAGACAATTTTGTTGTCTGACCTTACCATGAAAGGCATTACACTAGGAGCTGTGCAGCAGTCTCTCAGTGTATGTGCGTAGTCAAGAAAAAAGATAGTGAATATAAAAAAAAAAAAAAAAAAAGATGTGGGGTATGCAGTTATTAAGTTTTAAAGAACATAAATGGTGTGTCTATTTATGTGTAGGCCTGACACAGATGTGTGTGTGTGTGTGTGTGTGTGTGTGTGTGTGTGTGTGCGCGCGCGCGCGCGCTCAGGTCTTTGGGAATAAAAATGTGCCGCAGGTGCCCTAGAGGCCAGCAGAACAAACTTGAAAATGTACTTCTGTGTTTATGTTACCAAGGATGAATAAGAAAAATGTGGAATGAGCACCACTGTGGGGTATATCTCTGTATCAACCATTACAGATGTGTGTTTATGTGCTTGTGCATATGGCGGTTTCTCACAGGCTACGGATGATCACTGGAAAGATATATAGGTGTAGGGCACTGGAGTGAATGGACAGTGCACCGACACACAGTAGATCAACATCATAAGGTCAAAGTCACCAATATTATTACATTCTGTGCATGCTCTGGGTATTACCCTGCAGTGGACTAAACCAATGACAAGTGCTTTTGTAGGGGCATGGGTGTGGAAAGCACTCCACCCCCCTGCTAGTTATATATACTATGATCACACAATTACTGGTAAAAGTAAATATTCCCCTTCCCTGGGATTGCCGATATCACACACATGTCAACCATCTGTCTGCACTGAACACACAGTATCGACCAGACAGGTGCTGACATACTGTCTGTTCGATCAGGTGTCGTGTGTGTGTGTGTGTGTGTGTGTGTGTGTGTGTGTGTGTGTGTGTGTGTGTGTGTGTGTGTGTGTGTGTGTGTGTGTGTTTGTGTATTGCAGTATAGAAAGGTTATTTTTAGTTTGTGGTATGTTAAAATGAAGTCAATGTGATATAAAGTGATACAAAAGAATGTAAGACGCAACACTGTTGCACAGTTGTTGGTATTGTCAGTAATACGCTCTGTAAATAAGACTATTACTTTAAATAAAGCAATTCCATTATGAAAGCTGGGAACTTTACTGTTCTAGAAAGAGGAGATTGTGTCAGTCTTGTAGGTTAATGAAGTCAATTAATGGAGTGCAAAAACAAGAGTTGAAGTCATCTAGCTTAGATTCATTGGCATTTCCTGAAGGGAGGGTTGTGTCTGGAGCAGCAGATGCTAGAAGGAACTTAAGACATCCTTTCTGCACAAGAAAAAAACAGAAAAATGAGTACTGCTGAGAAGCTGAGACTTCCCAAGAGAAACTCTATTCTTGCTTCATGGGACTATGCTTAAAGCTTTCAAGTTGTTTTGTCATTCAACATGATTATTTGTTTACTTGAGAAAAATGCATTTTTCTTGTTTGTAATCAATAAAATTACATTACTTTATAGACTGGTGGTCTTTGCTGCAGTTTATAGTCTACTAAATATGTATGTATGCATGTATACTTTTGGGTGGCTCTGACATAATTATATGGGCATAAACAAGAAAGTATAGTTGTGTAAGATGTTCCATAACAGTGAATTTCCTACTGATCACTGTGGCAGTATTCCTGACATATGGGTTGCCACCACTGATATCCAGCTGGAGTACCAAAGCTTTACCTTCCCAAGGTCACATGTCCAAAGTAAAACCTCAACTCATATGTGTTGGGATATACAGACAGATGCACAAGCTTGGATCCTCAGACTATCTCCACAAGCAGCGGCCTGAAGACTACTGAGAGAGGAGATTGTTCAGCTAGGAGGGGTGTAGCTCGTATAGATAAGTAAACTCCCCCATTCTCATGTAATATAGAAAAGGCTAAAGCAAGGAGGAGAGGAATATGAAGGTTGAAGTGAGAAGGGAAGGAGGGTGGTACTGAATATTGCAAAAGTGGCCAGTAGGACATCTACTGTTATGACAAGTTCTTATACAACTGTACTATCCCCTGACTGAAATCACTGCTGCAGTATTCCTGACATATGGGTAATTCCCAGAGCTGATAGAGAAAAGAAATGTGGTCGGCTACTGAGAAGAAGAGTTGTCCTGCATCCTGGACAGAACTGACTGAGGGAAGGCTGGCCTGGTCCTTGAGAAAGCATCAACTTTGTAGGGTTTGGTAAAGGTGTGTAATGAGGATAAAATGGCCACCTCTAAAAATAGACCTGAAGTCTATTCCTTTGCAAAACACCCATGAGGAAGCCATTGCTCTACTGGAATGCACTTTATGGCAGGAAGGTAGAGTCTTACCATAGTGTGAGTAGCAGACAGCCTTAGAAATCCAAGCCTCAATAGTTCGTAGGTTGGCTGGCCCAATTAAAGCTCAGAAATGATACAAACAGCTGGTCAGTCTTTCTGAAGGATTTAGTTTTGTCTAGATAAAATATCAGTTGCCTGTGCATGTCTAGAGAATGCAATATCTTTTCTCCCATTTTGCAGACTGGGAAAGAAAGTGGGTAGATGAATAGCTTGACTGAGGGACAGCTCATTCACTACCTTGGCCATGAAGGATGCATTAGCCCTGGGTAGCCTAATGGTTAAGGTGTTTGCCTTACAAACACAAGGTGCACGGTTTGAGTCTCACAAGGGATAATTGGCTAGGCTTAAAATGGCTTGCAAGGGCAGTTAGGTTAGTACTAACCTATGAACCTATGAGAGTCACCTTGTCCTTGTGAAAAATAAGAAATAGGGGAATGGCAATGAGAACTTGTGACTCAGAAACTGTCCTGGCACAGGTGAGTGCCAAGAGGAAGATGGCTTTCCAAGTACGGAATTTTACAGAAACTGAAAATTCTGAGTCAAAGGGAAGCAGTGTAAGCTTTTCTAGAACAAAATTAAGATCCCAAGGGGCACAGATGGGTTTCCCAGGTGGGTTAAGATGCAGGGGTCACTGAGGACAAGCTTAACCTCTGGACTAGCCATACATGGAGGGCTAAGAGGGAAACGGGCATTGATAGCTGACAGATGGACTTTTATAGAAGAGTAGGCCAACCCTGACTGTAAGAAGTCTGCAGAGATATTGCAGCACAGCAGGAACTTGTGATAAGAGTTGGCCCTGACTATGTTTGTCACACCAAAAGGAAAACCTTTTCCATTTAGCAGGGTAAGATTTACTAGTAGTAGGTCTCTTGGCCTCTTATAGGACTTGAACAACCTCTTCAGAGGAGATGCGTCTTTGAGGAATTAAAATCATATCATTCATTGGGTCAGATTAAGAGAAGGAAGATTTCAGTGGAGCAGCAATCATTTTTGCTGACTTATCAGGTCTGGTTGAAGAGGAATTACCCTATAACTTCCCTTTGACAGGTGAAATAGAGTGGAAAACCAATTCTACTTCAGTCAAAATGATGCCAGCAAAAGGAGTTTAGGTATTTCCTTTTGTACCTTAAGAAGAATATTTGGAAGAAGAGGTAGACGAACAAAAGCTCAGAGGAACTTCACTGTCCACTGGAAGGAAAAGGCATCTGTCCTCAACTCTGTAGGGCAAGGGTCCTGGTGCAGAACTGGGGGAGCTGATGGTTGGCTGGTGACATAATGAGATCTATCTGAGGAGTGCCACACTGAAGGGAGATTGCCTGGGAAGCCTCTTTGTTCAAAATCCATTAATGGGGGTCTTCCAGGCAGTGCCTTAAGCAGTCTGCTAGTACATTTTCCTGAGAAGGGGTGTATCTGCCTGTGACAATTATGTTCATTTTAGTTGCCAAGTTCCATGCCTCCTGTACTAACCTGCACAGTTGGTAAGACTCGGCGCCTCCCTGTTTATGCATCTATCACATGACTATGGTGTTGTCTGTGTATACCTGGAGAGGTACATGTTTCCAAAGGTGGGTGAAAATCTGAAGACCCTGCAGAAGAGCCCTCATTTCTTTCAGACTGATATGCTCCTTCAGGAGCTGAGGTTGCCATTTTCCCTGCACTTGGTATGACCCTGTCCATGACCCGCATGCTTCATCTGAGGCATGTGTGTGAACCTGTTGAAGAAGAGAAGGAGGTGTGAATGGCAGTCCTGGGCTGAGGTTGACCAATACCTCCCATCAAAGTAGTTCCTTTTTGAGACAAGGGAGGAAGAGAATCAGGGTGTCCAAGGGATGGCAGTGCTGGAACCACACAAATTTCAGGTACCACTGGATTTTCTTCATGTGAAGTCTGACTAATGGGATTACAGGGATGGTGACTGCAAAGAACCCCAAAGTTCTTAGAATCTCCCTTGCTCAGCAATATGTTGCAGAGGACAGATTTTTGGAAATGACTAGATAGACTGTGAACTTTCTCCTGGGAAAGGATGGCATGCATTTTCTTTGTGTCTAGTTTGCAGCCCAGAAATACCAGGTCCTGTGTAAGGGCCATGTGGGATTTTTTTGTAGTTTATATTAAAACCCAGACCTGTCAGAAAATGTAAGGTGAATTTTAGATGCTGAAGACAAATTTCTGGAGAAACAGCCTGAATCAGTAGGCCATCAAGGTAGGGAAAAATCTGAATTCCTTGAGTGTGACAGAAAGCTACTTCTGGAGCTAGACACTTTGGTAACACTCTTGGGGCTATAGAAAGACCAAATGCAGAGCAATAAACTGAAAATATGAGGAGCCAGAGGAAAACTTAAGGAATCACCTGCAAGAAGGACAAATTTATGTGTAAGTAGGCAGCCTCCAGATCTAGCAACACTAATAAAGTCTGAGGGAGGATGAAAGGCAGAAGAATGTAAAGAGAAAGCATTTTAAAAGATGGTACCTTCAAGTAAGTGTTTAGGAGAGACAGATCTAGGATGGGTCTCCATTGCCCTTCTTTCCATGCCACTAGAAAAATCCTGGAATAAATTCCTTTTCAGATGATGTCCTCTGGGGCCTGCTTGATTGTGCCCTGATTCAAGAGGTCATGAATAATGTAGGCCAGATGGATATTTGGTTTCAAGGAGGTTGTTGCATGCCTTTCCCAAGACATGTCATAATTGTTCCTGATGATGGAGAAACCCACTTGTCTGTGGTAATAGCTTCCCACATGACAAGGGAGAGTGACAGTCTTTGGAAAAGAGAGGTAATGGGAATGAGGGCAGGGGGAGGGGTAATGCAGAGGCAGTCACAGTATTTTGCTTCCAAAGGGGGCCTCCCTGCTGGAGGTTGCCTATGTGTTTTTTCAGAGGACCTTTTCCAAGGGGATTTTCTTTGTTTCTCAACTGCCCTAGAATCCCTACTAATGAAGAAGGTCAATTTAGATGGGTAGTTTCTATGGAACCTAGGATATGTCTGCAGACTTTCATGGTCTTACCTTGGTCTTGCAGAGTTTTGAATGGGCTTGCCACATGAGGACCAAACAGTGAGTCCTTGTCCAAGGGCAAATTTAGAAGTTTAGATTTGAAATCCTGCTGTAGGGAGGTCTAGTATAACTTTAAGGAATGCTGGATAGAGATCAAATACTTTGTCATCTGTGTCTAGTAATTAATTACCCTAAAGCTAAGGGTAGCAGAGGCGTAAACCTTATCTCCCCATCTATCCATAGCACTACTATATTTTTCAATAGGTAGGGCATTTGCAATGGGCAGAAGCTCAGAGTGCAAATTGAAAGACACAGAGAGAGAGAGAGAGAGAGAGAGATACTGCAGAGAGGTTTCCCACTGGGATATTTTATAAATATATTAGATCATCAGGCACCTTTTAAAACCCTGTCTAGCCTCTTATGAGCTGATGGTTGAGAATTAAATGCAGAAGTGTTGGACTAAATGGCATCCTGGAAAGCCTTCAGTACAGGAAAGTCTAGGGAAGGGGCAAGTGTGCTCATCTCCAAGAGGATGTAATCAGAGATCTTCATGGATTACAATGCAAAGTATTTCATCACTTTTGGTTAGTTTCCTCAAAAGTAGCTTCCTTAGTAGGGGAATCCAATGTGAAGGAGATCTCTTCATTGGAAGAGATCTGCCCTGGAGAATGCAGGTGAGAGGAAACATCCAGAGTGGTCAGAGTCATAGTCCTGCTCCTCATCAGAAGAAGAGGAAATCAGGGTAGTTGTTTGAGGAGTAGCCTATGGTTGCAGAGACCCAGAGGAGGGATGTTTCAAATATATAGTAGCTTTGAACAACCCCTGTAAGAAGTCTATGTACTCCTTTTCCCTAGCTGTTGTGGGAGAGGCCACATGGCTAGTCTTCTATTTTTTCTTTTTAAGCATGATGTCTACCTGGATGAGGCATAGAGATTAGAAATCCTTTCTGACTTCTATTATAGACCTTTGGATCTCTTCCCTAACTAAAATTTGAGGAAATCCATGTTGTCCTTTGGAGATGATGAGACAGGTTCTCATATATTTCAACAGTCTACAAGGCCTCAGGAGCCATATCAGCCTCAGACAGGTTCTCGGTAGCAGACAACTGAGAAGTAGCCTGATGTACTATGGGTTCTGCAACCTTAGCAGGTATATCAGAGTCAGAAACATTGGACTGTGAATCTGTTCCAGGCCTCTTTAGTTTTTTCTTTGGTAGCAGAGTGATGTCCCAGGATGTGGAGTCGGCCATCTAGGACTGTGCCAAGCATTTAAGATGCTAGGAGTCCAGAAAAGTGTTGAGAGTAAAAAGCCTCGACCTAAGGGTTTTTGGAATGAATGGCTGGCTGATTGAGCAAGATTTGGGATTGTGTTCCAGGCCTAGGCAAAAAAAAAACTTGGTGTGCAAGTCCTTGTCTGGAATCTGTCTAAAGCACATGCACTTACCCCTCCTAGCTGACATCTAGAACTTTCAACAAAATATGGTAAGACAGAAAGAAAGGCTCCCCAATGAGGGAGTTATGGACAAATGATTGAAGCAAAGGTACAGATAACCAAATAGTGAACAGTCCAAAAAATGTACAAGCTGCCTTCAGGCTGGCAGCGAGATAGTCTGTGGATCCTTGCTTGTACATCTGTTTATATACCCCAACACATATGAGCAGAGGTCACAAATCAGGCATGTGAGCTAAGGAAGGTAAAACTTTCATAACCAGGCCAGACATCATATGTCAATAATACTGCATCAGTGACTTCAGTCAAGACATCTGGAGTTAGAAACAATATAAGGTGCAAATCCCAAATGAAAAGTATGCAGATACTGTTAATTCCTCTGTTTACACCATATTAGTCCAAGATATTTTGTCTTTCATATTCATTTTGTGCAATACTTCCACTAAACATAGCAACTGTATGAAACAATAAGAATACTGCAAAATAACCTTTAACATGCAGTTTATTTAAGTACTCGACTGCTCCATTTATCTTCTGGTTTGCTGCTTCTTTCAAGTTTTAGTTAGCAAATAATCTGAAAGAAAAGCAATTTACAGTTACCCATCAAAATGGGTTTGTCAAATGGTGAAGCAAAGTAAGGGATTGTGATAACCTGACAGGCTGCAAGCCTAGCTAGATAGAATTTATTTTGTAGATAATTCTATGCCATTGTAAATATTAATATAATCCACAGACTTGTTTTTAGAAATGTAAGAAAACTAAATGTAAGAAAATTGCGTTATATGCTGAACTTCAAAAAATGTAACCACAGTGCACCCTGCTGGAAGAAAGCTGTTAAATAAAGAATTACAGCTGTTTGATCTCAAGCATGTAGACAGGATGTCTGGGCTAGAAAATCCTTTCTAGTGTTATTAAGACAGAGATAATTACTAGATTTTACATCTAAAAGTGTCTTTTATTGCTGTGACTTCCTGGCCAGGTGCAGCTTACAAAGAAATGTACATTTTGAGTTTCTGTTAGTCTGGGTACTAAAGGAGAAGTGATAAAAATGATGTAATGTGAAGAGTGAGCAGTACTGTGTATTATCAATTTAAGACTTTCACAGAGAGAAAGACTGAGCATTTTGTATCTTGATCTGGATCTGACAACAACTCGCCAGCACTTGCTTGCTCTATATGTAAGTAGTATTTAGAACAGTGTTTTCTCTTAGAGTTAGATAGAAATATAGCCAGATTAGTCTAGCTGTTTTTATATTTATGTCAGACTATCCTGCAATATTGTTTTAAAGTTTTCTGTGATTTCTGAACTCTTGATTAGCACTGTGTTGAATTGATGAGATTTGTCTTGTGTTTTTATTATTTATTATTAAATATTTTTAAACCTTTCAACTGTGGCTGTTTTGTGTAGAGATAATTTAAGCTGTAAAAGACGTGCATGTATTTGGTGATACTGTCCAAATCACTCCAATTGTCTTGCTGTTTGTCACACTTACTATTTGGATAACAATAATATCACACAGTGAAATTGGTCACCCCTTGGGAAGGGCCTTATTGTAGCTGATATTAGTGTTGGTGCCAGTCAGTACTACCTAGTCTGGGCAGAAAGGGGGCATAGCTGGAGAACCTGTGCCAGCCTTCCCCAGGAGTGTCTTGTGTGTTTGTATATAAATTAAACCTTAAAGTGTATGTGTGTGTGTGTGTGTGTGTGTGTGTGTGTCAGCTAGCTACTTGGGCAGGGACACAAAGCAATGGCTGGACAGAGAGGGTGCTGGAGGTTTTAGCTTAACCACTAGGCTGAGATCTGGACCCTATAGCTGTGACAATGGGGAGGCTTGCCAGGGATCAGGAGAGAAAGGGAGAAACCAGCCCTAGACTGACTTTGATCTCTGTGGGCTCTTAAGGGAAATTGTACTTCACTGTGTGTCTACTTGTATCCCCCGAATGTGCATGCCCCTCACTGGTGCTAGTGGTGAAGATTGAGGCTCCTTGATTACTGGACTAGTGGGCGGGCATGACAGGGATGTTTTGTCTATTTTTTTTGCCATTTTTATGGGTGGTAACTGTAAAAGTATAAAATAAAAGTGCAGTTGATTGTATGGAATATAACTGAATGACACTCACAGAATGCACTGTTTTACAATTGAGGAAAGGCTAATTCAGCAAAATAACTACATCCACTAGTTCATGGGACCACCATAGTGGAATCATACAAATTACTGTTGCTCTCAGACTGCCTCCGTATTTAATTGGTATACACTTTAACAGTCTCAACAGTTATGCATACTAAATTATTTAGTTAGCATACCTCTCAGCTGTACAGATTTTCACATAATGTCCAGATTTGTGCCTCATATTTTGGGTCTATTTTTCATTAAATTGTGTGTTTTTACTGGCAAATCATTAAAGGCTGAAGTTAGAAAATGACAGGCAGTTGAGTTTCAGACTTCATACCCTTCAGGAAATTCATGCTAAAGCAAACCCTGTTATTCTATCACCTTTTTAAGTTTGTAAGTGCAATATTAAAAAACTTGTCCATATTTTTGGGCCTTTGTCACACTTTTATTAATGGCTTTGTCCAGATTCCTTACTGCAAGAAGTTGAAAGGTATGTTAGTAGTACAACCCATGTGCCTTATACCTTAATATTTCATCCTAGATGCCTCTGAAAATTAAGATGCATTATAATTCTATCATTGTGCTTTTAACCTTTTACAACTTCCTTTTCTTTATTTTACATTTAATTTTTTGGGTGGGTATGTTAAGTTTTTCATCTTTCCTGTGTTCGGTCTTCTTCTTGCTCAGCAATATTACAGTGCTATATTTTTGCAGGTGTGCTGATAAAAGCATTGCACAGTATATTTACTGTATGCATCATGATGCTGTATAACATAACTATTTTATGACTGGTATTCCTTAGCTTTATTTTTTTAATTTTTACTGCTAAAAATGAACAAATAAGCATATTCTGGCTATGGGCATCTTTCATATGTTCATGTATAAGAAAGTATGCTCAATTCAATGTACTTCAGTTTGCTTCACACAAGCCCAGGTGGTGAGAATGTGTACACACACACAACACACACACACACACACACACACACACACACACACACACACACACACACACACACACACACATGCACATGTATGCACTCACACTCACACATATGCACACATGCTCACTCTCTCTCTCTCACACAGACACACACACACACACACACACACACACTGCTCTAAATGATTATTTACGTCAGTGAGTAGCAAAAACTGTTGAGAAAGCTGGTGGACAGCTGCTTTCATTCAAAGACTATTAGCGACATTCCATTTTAAATAATGCCCTTCTGATCATATATTCAACCTCATTACAAAATTGGCATGCAAACTGTCCACAGACACTTTATTTTGGCTCCACATAACAGACACTGTCACACTCAGACTGGAATCAACTTCAGTCATCATTGATTGTTTCAGGTCTTAAAATGCAGCAGCATGTCACACGTAAGAAAAAACACATACTTCAGAATATCGGCTGTGGAACAAGGACTGTAATGCTTATTGGTGGCATTGGACTTCAGGAAACAGTTTGGACATTCATTTTAATCAAAGGCTGATCAATTTATTTAATGCAAATAAGTAGTTTGCCATCTAATTAAAGATGTTACACCAGCCATTTGCTAGTTTGTTTGTTTGCTTGCTTGCTTGGGCTTCTAGTACAGGGTAAATCCAAAGTAAATTCCATCAGCACCTGATAGTGGGACATTGCACTGGAGTGATGCGGTAACTTGGGACCTGCTGTAAAGGAGTAACATACAGCTATTTCAGAATTAATAAATCTTAATAAGTAGTATGTGGCTGAAACACTTACATAAGAGCATTCATGTTTTTTTTTGTTTTTTTTTATGCAGGGTTAGAGTTAGAGCAAGTGAAGTATTGAGTAGTTCTGAGTTTGGGTTGTCTGGGATATGAAAGTGTGTTCTTTGGTTTGGTGGGAATTTTAGGATACTTCTTCATCTTAAAACACAGCCCACTCACAGCAATAGATGCATACAAGGAAAATGTAACTTCATTAGATGGAGTTCAGTTCTCCAAAAGCAGGAAAAGATTCCCTCAGCAGAAGAGAGAGGGAAAAATTCAAAGCAAAATGGATCACAAGATAATCCAAGAACCATACAGTGATATGCATTCTATTTTCTTCCATTATATGTAGGAAAAATAGTGAGATATGTTATACACTGCTAGATACGGGCTTGTGGAATTACATGTCATTACTGTTCATTTTGTGCTATCTCAAAAAGGCTGCATTTATACTTATGAAATTACAACTTTGTAATGACTTAGGGTGAATAGTAACCAGTACACTTGAAGAAATTCTTTTATGGGCTACAACTAATATTACACTTGAGACATACATATTAGGGGATGTGAACATTGAATGGAACAAAATGAATTCCAATAATCCCTCCATATCTATCAATCTATTCAATTTCACACAACTTACAAATGACATTACCAGACCCAATAAAAACAATCCCCCAGGCTCCACTCTTGACTGGATGCTAATCTCCCACCCAAATAAAATCTCACATACAGGCATCCTACCAGACTCCATGAGTGACCAGTTGCAAGCCTTCATCCATAGAGCAACCCCCTCCACCCCTCACCTACACCAATATATCCAGACTCGAAACCTCAAAACCTTAACTCTACAACTTTTTCCAATTCCCTCAACTAACAAACTGGGACAGTCTAAAATCTCTTCCTCTAGAAAACGCCATAGACTTCTTCAACTCAACATTCTTAAATACCCTGAACTCCCAAGCCCCACCAAGAATAAAATGTATAAAACCCAATTCCGCCCGTGGCTAACTAAAGATACTAAAACACTTATGCAACAAAGAGACAAGACCTGGAAACTTTACCAGCATGATAAGCACCCTGACACCCTTCTTAAATATAAGCAACTCCACAACCCAGCCAAAAAACACATTATAAAAAATAAAAAATCCTACTATACTAAACTCCAGGCTAATCATACTAAAAACCCTAAACAATTCTGGAACTCCATCAACTCTCTTCTGAACCCATGTACCAAACATAATCCTTGTCTTGACACCAGAAAAACTGACCCAGAAATAGCCACTCTATTCAACTCTTTCTTTACCAATACTTTAACAGAACTGACCAAGACCTTCCCAAATCACAACCCCTCCCCTCACCCAGGGGCGGCCCATTATATTGGACTGCCGGACTGCAGCCCCCTCAACTGTAAAATAACGAAAAAGTAAAGAAATAAAAAAAAATGAAAAGATAAAAAAATTTAAAAAATCGCTGATTTGCAGCAGTCCTGTGTGTGCGTGTGAAAATGCCCCAGGTGCAATATACTGGTGTGGTTAGACTCATGGTGGTATGGTAGGGAATACCTCAGGCTTGAACCCTGTACCTTGTATACAGGTGTTAAAGACCTGAATTCCCTACCCACCACCATTTGTAAAATAAATTGCAGATTTTTGCCTCATATTTGATCTGATCTGTTCCTCATAATATCTGTAGTTTGTAAATGCTCCAATGCTTGATATTTGATGGTGCAGTGGTAGCATTGTTGCCTCACAGCTGCAGGTTTTCATGTTTGATTCCTGGCTGGGGTGCCTTCTTTGTGGGGTCTGTATCTTCTTCCTGTGTTTGTGTGGGTTTGCTTTTGTGTCCTCCCATGTTACAAAGACATGTCTGCATTATTTCTTCCTGAGCCTCTGCTGAAAATTGTTTTTTTGTTCTAAGTCAGACCGTCCTGATTAACAAATGTTAAATAAAATTGACAGGCATTTGAATTTCAGACTTCAGGTTTCTGAAAGCTTCATTCCTTACATATTTGATGGTGCAGTGGCAGTATTGTTGCCTCACAGCTATAGGTTTTCTGGTTTAATTCTTGGCTGGGGTGCCTTCTCTGTGGAGTCTGCATCTTATCCCTGTGTTTGTGTGGATTTGCTCTGGTGTCCTGCCATTTTACAAAGACATGTGACTACAGTATTTCTCCCTGGGCCTCTACTGAAAATTGTTTTTGTTCCATCAGAAGTAAAATTGACAGGCATTTGAATTTCAGACTTCATGTTCTTCAGAAAATACATAGTAAAACAACTTTTTATTCTAGCAATAAATATACAGTAACACAACCTTTTATTATAGCAATTTTCTAAGTTTATAAGATGACTATTTGAAATCTGTCCTTATTTTTGGGACTGTATTACCCTGTAATTGGCTTTGTCCAGGTTTTTTGTGCTAAGGTTGACAGCTATGGCAAGAACTGAATTCACTGAATATGTCTGGGGGCTGTATTCCCTCATTACTGTGTTTGTCCAGGTGTTTTCTGCTAAGAGGTTGACAGCTATGGTGAGAACTGAATTCATTAAATGATAGCCATTTAAGTTTCAGTCTTCCTCTCTTTCACAAAGCAGCTGATTTGGCATAGTGGTAGGTTGTTCTGACTCTTTTGCACAGGGACCTTGGCAGTAAAATGTATGGTGGTAACACAGAATTTTATTCTAGCAGCTTTCAAAGATTATACAAGCAATGTTTAATGTGTCCCTGGTTTTTGCCCTTTTGACCCACCCCAATAAATTTGGCTTTTTCCAGATTTCTTGTGCTGCGAAGATGAGATGCAGTTGAGTATTGAGTAGACTTTACAAGGAGCTGAGAGCTGCAGGGGAAGAGAAGTTTAGTGCTGATTATGCTGAGTCAGCTCGTATTGCTAATAGCACAACAGGTTGTGTGCTTGCTTTTGATGCAGAAGGTTGTTGGTTCTACTCCCATAAGGGGTGAATGCTGCCGTACTGAAAGTTAAGATACTAACTATGAGCCTGTTATCAGTTTTCCATCCATTTCCTATTGCAATATTACTAGCTTATTTTTCATGTAATTTAGGCAATTTATTCCTCAGGGGCATCAGACACTTTATTTTTCGATGAAACCATGAAATATAAAGGTGATTGCTAGCAGCAACCTCTTCATTACAGATTTATTTAACGTGGAATTATTTAGATGACTTTTTTACTACTTCAGAGATTGTGCATATTTACTGATAATGGTGGACTATAGAATTGTGCATATTTACTGATAATAGTGGACTGTAGTAGTTTGAGTAGACTTTTATGATGGAAATGTTCTGAATTGGGCAGTTTTGTCATTGGTGCATGCGTTTTGTTTCATTGTTTACTGGAAAAATGTTCAAAGCAATAGGAAGGTGTATCAAAGAGCACATGTATGTTTGATATGCAAGGGGCCTATGATTTGAAAACAGCCCAGAATTAATCTTTATCTGCCACGGGTAAAATGTATTTTCTTTGAATGTGGGTTTCAATGTTGTTTCAATGAATGTGAGTTTCAATGGCAGAGAAGTTTTAATGCCAAGTTTGTTTAGCAGATGTCTTAGTGTTTGTGCTATAAAATGCAAAATAAAACTTTCAAATGAAGTTCAAATCATCATAGAAGTAAATCAGTATGCACATTAGTGTTTATGGTAAATGGGGTGAAATAGCCAAGTAATGGATCATTGGAATGGCTGCAGGGGGAGGCTCCATTCGACCATGGTTTTGTGAGGGGGAAGGACGGCAAACTTAGGCAGCCCCAGATGAACCATACCTCCCAACTGTCCAGATTTTCAAAGAATGAATAGAATTTTTGCTTCTTATTTTTGGTTTGTTCCTCATAAAATTTGTGGTTTTCTGGCAAATCATTTAGGAATTAAGTCACTAAATAATGACACACTGAGTTTCAGACTTCATAACCTTCAGAAAAATGCATGCTAAAGTAAGACCTGTTTTATCAACTGTCTCAGTTTATACAAGAGCAATTTTTAGTACTGTTTATATGTTCCCCCAATATATTTGGCCTTGTCCAGATTTATTGCATTAACAGGTTGAGAGGTACATGCAAATAAATTGCTTTATAGAATTAGGCATAGCCAAACCTCTCAACTGTCCCTGATTTTGGCTCAAAATGTTGCTCTTCCCCTAATGATCCCTCCGCAAAATAGCAATTTTGGAAGAAAACATGGAGGGTTTATAATTAAGAAATAACTGTAATAATCAGTTAGATTACTTTTATTTCAGAAATGCATGTAGATTCTTTTATTTTGTCAGCTGCTCAAGTTAGCAGTACTAATATTAAAGTGTCCCTTCTTTGACAGGTTCCCAGCTGTATTGTGTTGCTATTTTATATTTTTACATCACATTTTTGGTCCATTTTTCATAAAATTTTGTTTTTTTTGGCAAATTAGTGACAAATCATTAAAGACTGAAGTTAGAAAATAATGACAGACATTTGAGTTTCAGATTTCATACCATTCAGAAAATTCATACTAATGCAAGACCTCTATTATCTTTCTAAGTTTATAAGAACAATATTTTAAAAATTGTCCTTATTTTTGGGCCTTTGTCCCATTTCTTTGTATGGCTTTGTCCAGATTTCTTGCTCTGAGGTTGAGAGGTATGACAAATGTGTCAGGGCCATCACAAGTCAGCCAGAGACATTTCAAACTGTGACATACTTGTTGCACCCCACTCCCCCATGTAGTGACTCTGGATGTGTCGAAGCAAGGCAAGGAGTAGTTATGCAGTGTAAATGTGCAGAGTATCCCCCCCATCCAAGGTAGACACAAGTACTAGAGTGGCTTTTCATCTGTCCTTGATTTTTACAGAATGGTCTGGTTTCTGTCATATTTTTTGTACTGTTGATTTATGCTTATTACTCAAAGTGCCTGTTGCTCTTTGTTTAAGTAGCAATTCTTTAATGACCATCAAGTAAGCTTGGCTGAGATTGCAAGATGCATGTAAGCTTTAATAAGCATACTGTTAAAGAATTGCCAACATTGAAAGCCTTTCTGTTGCCATGTAGAGAATACTTAACTAGATGATGTATAAGCCTTGGGTATTGAAATGCATATGCCAGTATTTGTAATAAAGGACAGGATTACATTATTTTAAGAGTCTCATTACACTTGGAGACTTCCAGTAATCTCTGCAGGCTTTACCCGTAAACAGAATGCCAATCGTGTGGTCCATAACCTGTACAGTAATCCTTTTAAGCAATATATCTTGACCTTATTTATTGTTTGCTTTTCATTTTTTACTTTGATCATGTTTTCCCCATGAAACAAGTAGATGTCAGGCAGCAGGTCTTTTTTTGGATAAGGAACATCTTTACAAGTGGGGGCATCAGAGATTTCCACTTTCAGCATGTTACTTGGTACTTTAATAAAGCTGAATATAAATCATAATTAGAACTGCAGTGCAAGAAGTGGTTTGAGTTGAGTGCTGCTTGTTTTTCTTATACTTGATTTTGACTGGCATTCCATTAATGTATTTAAAAAAAAAGTAATTTATTTTTTCATGCCTCACAACCTTTTTGTTTCCATCTAGATATTAAGCTGTCATGCAGCCAATGCATTGAAATATTTTTATTCTTCTACACTTCATTTTGTCTTGATTGGACTCTCATAATGACAGTTTGGCACCCAGGGCAGTATATTTAGTTTTTGTGGTTTTGAGCACAGCTCCTCCCCTTTCTAGTTGGCCACACCCCTTCCCATTGACCCCACCCATTCAGCTGTCTCCTGCAGCCCCCCTTTGATATGAAGTCACCAGCCGCCACACCCCTCACCTCAAACCCTCTTCCCTAACCTCTACCCAACCTTCCATCCCTAGCAATCCTCCCATGTTTCAACTCAAACCCATCTCCACCTCATACATAAAAAAACTTCTGCCTAAACTTAAGCCATGCCCCAATTCCCCTGACAATATCCCTTCACTCTTCCTAAAACTTGCAGCTGATGGTATCGCGATCCCCATTAGCATTCTCATCAATAGATCCATAACAGGAATCTTATGTCCCCAAACTGTGGCATGCTCCCTTTATCCTACCCTTCCACAAAGGTGGCAAAAATAATAACATCTCAAACTTCCGACCTATAGCCATTCTCTCCCCAATCTTAAAAATTCTAGAAAAATGCATCCACCTCTAGCTCATGCTTTTCCTTACCAATAATCACCTGTTCACCCCTACACAACATGGTTTCTGTCCTGGCCATAGTACAATAACTGCTCTTCTCTCTTACCTAGACATAGTAAACCATGCCCGTGACTCTAGAGAAACTGTATCCACAGTCCTTTTTGATCTCTCCAAGGCATTTGGTACTGTCTCCCATTCACACCTCCTGAACCACCTTTCTAACCTTAATCTCTCTCAAAATACCCTAACCTGGTTCAATAGATATCTCTCTGACAGATCCCAGGCAGTGAAATGGCGAACTGGCATCTCAGCCTTCCTACCCACCCCGACCGGGGTACCCCAAGGATCCATACTCGGTCCAATGCTCTTTAATATATTCATTAATGATTTCCATGTAGCCATTCCAAACACTAAGATAGTACAATATGCAGACAACTCAACTTTAGTCTGCTCCACTTCTAACCTCCCAGAGCTCCAAACAAAAACTCAAATTGCCTTCTCAACTACTGAGAACTGGATGCTTCAAAACCACCTCTCTCTAAATGCCAACAAATCTAAAATTCTACTTTTCTCTCCCTCAAAATCTCTCCCACTTGACAAACACTCTTTCAATATTATCAGCCATGCCAATTCCACCATAGAAGTTGTTCCTTCTGCTAAACTTCTTGGGGTTACTACTGAAGAACACCTAAAATTCGATACTCATATTCAGCTAAATATTAAGAAAACACATCAGAAACTTGGCATGCTGTACAGAAACTCCCACTTTCTCTCTCCTTCTACAAGACAAACACTCGCCACTACCTACTTACTACCATCACTATTGTACGGTGCTCCCCTTCTAACCAACCTATCTTCCTCTATCTCTTCCAAACTGAAATCTGTTACAACAAAATCTAAAAATTTGCCACTAAATCCAAATTCTCCTCTCACCACTGTACATCCCTCCACCTGCTAAATTGGCTAGAACTTCCCAGCTACCTTAACTACCTCCAACTCACTACAACCCACAAACTAATTTTTAAACCAACTAGATGCCCAGCTCTAACAAACATCTTACCATCATACCACCCCTTACAGAACTCTAAGATCTGCCCACCAAAATCTAATTTCTGTACACAAACCAAACCATCCTGCTGGTCAGCTTCTCCTATCCTTTTCTTTAGCAAAAAAAATGGAATTCTCTCCCTCCTACTCTCTGAAATCTTTGAATACTTTAAAATCCAGCTCCATTTCCACCTCTCCCAAAACTGGAAATGCAGTTGCACTCTACCCACCTAACCTGCTAATGACTTTACTACAAGTAACTCTACTCCATACTGGTTACCTAAAACAGCACCCTCACCCTGAATATAACGTAATTTAACATCTATATCTTGAATGTATATATTGTAAATAGTTTACTGTCTGTCCTCTCTCCACATCTGGGAATGATTCTCTCTGCTACCAACTCATAAATTTTGATGCTATTTAACGAAGAACATCAACACTTCCGTATCCTAAACTGTAATGTATGCACTCCACTTTTTTCTATTTCATAACTGCCTCTTTATATACATTAATATCCTGAATCTATATATTTTAAATAATGTACTTTCCACCTTTATTCACCCCTTTTATGGAAAACTGTATTTACAAATGTCAGTTTTTATAACTATGTACATTTTGTCTCTAATCAAGTATATATGTATGTAATATATGTTCCTCTATTTTATGATCACACTTTACTAAATTTTACTATGTAATATTACGTTTTGCTTATTTTTATTAGGTATTATGGAGCTTTTCTCCCCAGGCCTCCACTGAAAACGGGCTCCTTGAGCCCAGTGGACCTCCCCGGTCATCAAACTGGAAATAAATAAATAAATAAATAAATAGTAAATATAGAAGCTAAATACTCTTACCTTGAAATAATACAAGATATAACACAAAACAGAAAAAGTAGTTAATCAGATATTGCCTAATAACTTTTGTGTATATACGTTATCAGTGTAGTTAACCAACATATTATGAAAAGCTAACTAACATGAATCTCTAGTAGATTTTGAAAAAAAAACTCACTTGGTAACCACAGCAATTAATTATCATCAACAAAACATTTAATTAAAAATGTTCATAAAACTGTAATTCTAAATTAACATCCACACCTATCTTCTAAAGGTTTCTAGCATGGTTTGATATTAAAATGTATTAGCTTAATCCTGCTGCTTGTCAGTAAATTTAAAAATCCAGTGTATTGTTTAACAGTTTTATTAAACTATTTGCCGTCTCTCAGAATTTCACAAACATTTTCCATTGTAGTAACCTTAATGTATAGCACATCCTTCTTATTACAAATTTTAATAATTAGTACCACATACTTCAGCATTACTAACAATAATGTTTTTTTTCTAGCAGTGACTGATTTTATTTATTTCATATTTAGTAAGGTGTGTATTAGTATGGATTGATGTTCAGAAGGCAGTGCATCCAGCACATTTATTGAAATTCAGTATGCAAGCACAAAAAAAATCTGTAATTAATATCATCAGTACACACAGTTTATAAAATTTGCCACCTGTGTACCATAATCACATGACAGACCACAGTGCAGTGCTTCATGTACCAGATCCACTCAAATTATTCCATAAAGTAGCAGAATCAGTCTTACTAGTTATGGATATTCTGACAATCTAATTACTTTTATGCTATACTACAATAGTGATGGGACTTCAGATCCCATATAATGTTTAGTACATCTCTTCTTGTTTACATATATAATGGAGGAGGTTCTCAAATAGCAATAATCAACTGTTATGGCAAAGTTATCAAATGCAGTTAATTAAGTAGATGAACCCTGAATCATGAATGTGTTAGTCTAATTAAAGTCAAGTAATTAAAAGACTTGAAAGCAGTATTTATGGAAAAAAAATCAGAATGTATAAAGTCTCGAGTCACTCTAGTCTCGTGCCACAGGCCCTCTGTGATGCTGTTTATTGCATGAAAATGAGGCAGACAGTCCTTTGAGGTAGACAGCTTGCACCTTTCTAAAGTGGTAATCATTGCAATCTTCACTCTGTCATGTCTGACATTAGAAAATGAATTACTGAATAGTGATTCAGTACATCTGACATGCTCAAGGCATTTTATTGTCTGTCCTTAAATCCAGGAAGTTTTTTTTTTTTTTTTTGTAACCTATTAAAATCTAAAGTCTGGGGAAAGAACTTCAAATGGTTACAGTTTTTAACTTTTTGCAACAGATTGTTTCAATAGCTTTCTAGATAGCACGGACACTAAATTAAAACTCCTGTGGCCTGTTACTCATAACACCAGCGGATGCTGATATGAGTAGTAAGTGGTTTTCTCATTACTGAGCTAAAAGTGCAGTAAAGAGAGAATTACTCTGTAGTCAACATTCCTAGAGATAAACTAAGCAATTCTGAAAGCAATGAATAAAGATTTATGGTTGTTCTGTTTACCACTTTAAATATTTTATATTCAAAGTGGGTGTTAGCCCTTACAAACTCTGATATTAACTACCCCAGCTTGATTCTTTGCAGAACTCTGAAATGCATTCCGTGGTCTTTTCCCATTAAAAAAAAAAAATGTATTAAAGAGAAATCAAGAAAGTGATTCCAAGAAATGATGTAGTTCCCCTCAATTTTACATGAAATTGAAAGCCTTATCATACAAACTATTTATAAACCTTTCTCAAAATCCAAAAAGAATATTAGACATGCTTTCTGTTACAGTATATGATACCTGTCTTTCCCAGTCTCAGCAGGAATACTTATTATATTATATTATATGATATTATATTATACTCTACTATATTATATTATATTATATCATATTATACTATACTATACTATACTATACTATATTATATTATATTATATTATATCATATTATACTATACTATACTATACTATACTATATTATATTATATGATATGATATTATATTATACTCTACTATATTATATTATATTATATTATATTATATCATATTATACTATACTATATTATATTATATTATATTATATTATATTATATTATATTATATTATATTATATTATATTCATGTGATTACAGAAAAAGATAAGTTATCTAATCTGCTCAGTTCATGAAGTCAGTTATACTACTTCTCTTACTACCATCCATTTTAGACATTCTGGAAGGAATTCTAACCTTATAGTCTTCCATCTACTCAGGTAAACTGGTCAGTTTATCCACAATTCTTTCCACAAAAGGTAATTGCTAGCATTTTTGCTTGAATGTTATAGCCTTGGTGCAGAAGACCACCCTCTCCTTTCACCTATGTTTTTCATGGGAGATATATGCCTTTAGACTGATTCTTCACAGTCTCATGTTCTTATACTACACCTCTTTCTCACCTGCCCTCAGGTGAGAATAGATATTTCTCCAGTGACCTCTCATTGTATACCTTGTCTTCTGTTCTCTTGACTACACTTTAGCTTTTTTGCTTTGTTTTTGTGCTG
This sequence comes from Protopterus annectens, assembly GCF_019279795.1. Classification (NCBI taxonomy): domain Eukaryota; kingdom Metazoa; phylum Chordata; order Ceratodontiformes; family Protopteridae; genus Protopterus; species Protopterus annectens. Next base: position 846,002,534 of record NC_056733.1, on the reverse strand, counting down.
TGCTGCCCAGCTTGGCCATCTATTGCTACCACTGCCTCTACTTGTATCTCCTGATCTTCACCCTTCAGAGCAGGCCTTGAGACAATGTCTGGGATCCTAGATGGCAGGAAGTAACTGTAGCAACTTGGGTTTAGATGAAAAGGAGATTATGAATTCCCAGTACATCTTCATCTCCTTACAGCAGGGATTTTTGTAATCCTACTGTGTTGCTGTGAGGTGTGGCTATAACATAGGCATGTATACTCCCACACATGGCATGCTTAAGAAGCCACTCCCCGTTCACATGCATATGTAGGACACAGTAACTTTCCGAGGTCTCCATTAGAGACTGGAACAGTATTGGGGAAATTGACAATCCTCTACCTGAGGAAAGCAAGCTGGCGACTGGTTTCTCAAGCATTTCCCTCTTCAACGGGTTTCTGGCTTCCAAAATTGTTAGTTAATGCTGGGTCATCATTTGCACAAGCAGATGTTCTGATGCTGCACCAATAGGCTGGGAACCCTTGTAACCTTTCTTTTTACTAGCCCGATATCCTATCTTTAGTACGGTACAAGAAATGAACAGTATAGGACATCCAGAGCTTGACCAAAGATCTACAGAGGGGATGCAACCCTGCAGATTACTAGAGCCTGGCTACAGCATACTCAGATTGCATCTGGTGGTAAAATATTCTACTTTTTCGACCACTGTAAGGCTTCTTCTTGATCTGTACATTTTAAGGTTACTCACCCAAGCTGGTAGTGCAGTCTAGTATTACTAGAGCCAAGGCGAAGATAAATATTAGATGCCACCTCTCAGATTACTCGGTCTGTCTCCTCTGACCCTTATGAAGGCTTTCTTCTCCTGCTTCCATTTCACCATCTTTTTCAGAGTCTTCACCAATAGGTTAATCACATCAGTGCTCTTTTTGTTGTCTGATACAAACGTGCTAAGATGAATATGTCCTAGGAATGACCCCACTGGAGCCTTCCTAGCTACTTCTCTTTCTTTTTGTTTAGTTTCTGCTAACTAGTCTCCACATTGTGACACATAGCCAACCCTTTTACACATTTAGTCAACTTTCCTCCTACTCTAAGTACCTTTCATTCATCTGTCAGATTTTAGGAGTGAGACACTGAGTCAATGGCTTTACTGCATTGTGTGCCTTTTCTTCATTCTCACTGTATTTCTAAATTCCTTGACCAATTTCAGCAACTCCCTCATGTTTACCGATAACATCTTTTCTCCTCTTTCTTTGTAAAATAACGTTTTCTAGATTTGTCTACCTTATTACATTTATAACTCCTTCATGGCATCTTCTTTACTTCTGTTTGCACTCATCTTCTCTTCCATAATTCATGAAATGTTTTTTTTCTCGGCGTGCATGACCTCTCAACCTCCCTGTTGAACCACGCGAGTTTATTTCTTTTCTCTGCTTTGCATTTTTCCTTAGCCCTCTTTCTGCAGCTGTCTTCATACACTCTTTAAATTTTAACTACAGTTTGTCAGTTTTCTGTACTCATCTCCAATCTCTTGTCTCAGTCTCAAACATTTCCCCTAGCTAGTTTAACGTAGTATGCATTTCCTGTAGTCTTCCTCTTTGGCCTTCTTTGTTTTCCTGTCACTCCCCCTTATTAATGGCAAGTGAGACTGTTAAGTGACCAGGAGCATATTTACTTCTATGCAGTGAACCCCTCATCATCATTGTCCACGTGTCTGTCAAACCTACTATGTCTACTTTCCCTCTTTTATCCCAGTATGAAGCTCCCAATTTCTTGTTTAATGTTGCTAGTTTGCTCAACATGGCCCTCCACTCCTTCCTGACCATTTTATACAATATTTTCTCTTTTTATCTTTTATACATATTCTTACCCACTGAAGCTTTTGCCTTCCCTATGTATGTTTACATGAGACCTGATGTGGGTGGCCCTTTTGTCTTCCTATCATTCTGCTCCCTACCCTCCTTCCACCTCAGTTTAGTACTGCAATGATTCTGATGTACTTATGTAAAATGGAATAAAGCAATGCTGCCCAGCCCAGAGAGAGAGGGAAAGATGAAGTCCATCAGTCTGCACAGAGTTTCTATGTTTGGCACGTTTTATCACTGTGATCTTCTATTCCAAATCTCTGTTTAAAAGTCCACTATTTAAGGAAGGAATCATAGTTCTGGATCTTATATTTCTAAGCTGGACCACAATTTAGCTTTTGTAGCACTTCCAGAAAGACCAATTACCACTCCAGCTCTTTCCATGTCCTGGACCTTCCATGTTCTTGCCTTTGCATGGTCTATAATTCCACTTACCACATCAACTGTACCCTGATGTACAAAGAAAAGTGTGTGCCTCCTGTAGTCTATAAGAAGCTTACTTTAGAACTGGCTTCTTCTTTCTAACCTCAGTTACAAGAAACTTTTCTCTGCCACTGATCAACTCCAGTCTTACTTGCTTAATCATCTGACATTCCTTGTCATAAAGTCTGCAATCCGTAGAAACCATGCACTCCCATTTTCTCCTGCTGAAATCTGCCTGTGTTAGCTCCATTACTCAATTCTTCCCAAGTTATTTCTCTTCTTTACACAGTTTCTGAAGCAACCTTTTCTTCCATTTGTGCTATTCGCCTCTTAGTAGATCAAGTATAACAAAAGACCCAATACTGCATTATTTGTGTCTTCTTTATTTTGCTTTATCCATAAAGTATGTTTTTGTAGGGTCTAAACCTCAATGTTTGAGGCTTTGCCCCTTGTACCCAATTAACACCTCTGTTAATCACACCAGCATGGGGAAAGGAGTATTAATTTTCATTATTTTGACATTTTTGTAATATAATACACTCTAAGCTCCAAGAAAATAGTGCAGTTGTGAAAAGCATTACCATAACAGTAGATGTCCTTTTTTTCACTGTTGTAGTATTATCACATCTGGGCTCCTCTGATGAGAATAGCTCAATGTCTGGCCAGTATCCCAAAGTTTTTATTACCTAGGGGGATTGTACATCAGAAGTGTGCTCCCTGCACGAATAGGCCATAAAGGTGATGTAGGGAGAAACACGGCAGAAATAATATAAAAACTTTAATATGGTTAGCACTTTCACATCGCAGATGCTTCTTCAGACCATGAATGAAACAACATAAGCTAAAACCACTTTATATACTTCTTACGCTCTACCAAGTTGCTGTTAATTAATTGATTACATCTATTCAGCACTCAAGTTAAAGAGACAGCATATTAATAGGTATCTAGCCAAAACATACTGCAGCTTGCTAACACCAACAATTTAAAACACAAACTGACATTTCATCAGTGAAGTAAAAATCAATAAAACAAATAGAGTTTTTAATAAAACATAAACAATATTAGCAGATTTTATAAACGTCTTGTTTTTAGATAGGGCTTAATCAATGTTTTATCATTAAGCCCTGGTTCTTTTTCGGCCTGTAACTCAATAATCCATTTTAACTCTCTTAATTCCAGTTTATTGTTCATGTCACCCAGCCTTGAATCTTGAAAAATACATTCAATAACTTGAATTGGAACTGATGCATTCCCCCTGCACAGATAGCATGTTTGGCTAGAGCTCTTCTATCTGGTTCATTATTTCTGACAGCAGCCAAATGCTCTCTGACCCTCTCTCTCAGTGAGCGAGTGGTCATGCCAACATAGAAGGAAGGGCAAGCTAAACACACAGCCAGGTATACTAAATTCCTTGTTTTACTGTTCGACTTAACTTTAAATTTATACTTCTTGTTTCTTATAGGATGTACAAAGTTCCTCGTCACTCAAAACATCACAGACACTGCATTGCCCACATTTATTAAGACCATAAATCATCTCCTTGGACTTTTTTGGTTGACAAAGTAACCTTTTGAGATTTTTTTATTTTTATAACAATATCTTGGCTTCTGGCCAACAATCCTAGCTATCTCAAGGTCTGATTGCAAAATGGACCAGTTTCTATCAATTACATGTTGTACCTTTCTAACATTCCCAGAGTATTCTAAGTGAAGGGATAGATTTTTAACATTATAATTTTCTTTCAACTGTTGGGAAGAAGTATCATGGGTATTGCTGATATATGGTTTTGCCCTACCTTTCCTGATAGATTTAGCTTGCTGAATCCCAGTATCTACCTCACTTCTCAGATATTTCCTCTGCAACAATTCATTTCTGAAAGTTCCCATATCCTGATCAAAATGTTCCTCTTCCATATCTAACCTAGATATAAGCATGGCCTGATCTTTTATGATATTCCTATAGGTATAGGTAGGATGCATACTGTCTGTAATCAGGACATTATTTTTTCTACATTCTTTTCTAAATAATCTGGAAGACAACTTCCCATTAGTGTCCTTGAATATAGTCACATCTAAAAAAGATATTTCAGTTGAGGAGACAGAATAGGTGAACCTCAAAAAATCAGTAGTGGTATCTAGAAAAATAAAAAAATCTCCTAACTCACTTTCTGTGCCCCCCCCCCCCCCCAAGAAGGAAGTTGTCAACAAATCTCCTATAGAACAGAATTTTATCAGCAAATGTCTAGTGTCAAAACAGACTGCTCCTCCCAATAGGCAAGGACCATGATGGTGTAGATATTGGCACTCATTCAGGGCCTTCCAAACTGCGTAAAGATAGATATAAACCACCATCCAGACCCATAGTGTCTGGTCAAGGGTGAGTTACACATTCAATATCTAAATATGTTGAAAATAATTTAAGACCAATATTGTTAGTACTTCATCTTATGTACTGAAGGACATAAAACAACTTTTGTCTGACATTGGTAGGACTTTTTATAGCTCACTTGAACAACCAGACAACTGTTTACTGGCATCTATGGATATTAATTCACTCTTTACTGTAATACCCCACACATATAGGTTGGAGGCAGTTAAGAATTATTTAAGCCTGCATAGCTCCTATGATATGAAAAGAATTGATTTTCCATGTATGTTAATAGAAATTATTCTGGAAAACAACATCTTTCTTTTTGAACAAAAGTACTATCTGCAATTGTGTGGTGTAGCTATGGACACAGCCTGTGCCAATAGCTATGCTAACATGGTCCTTGCCTATTGGGAGGAACACTCTGTTTTGATGCAAGACATTTGCTGATAAAATTCTGTTTTATAGGAGATTTGTTGATGTCGTCCTTCTTGTTTGTGTGTGTGTGTGGGGGCAGAAAGTGAGTTATTATGTTTCTAGATACCACTACTGATTTTTTGAGGTTCACTTATTCTGTCTCCTCAACTGAAATATCTTTTTTGGATGTGACTATATTCAAGGACACTAATGGGAAGTTGTCTTCCAGATTATTTAGAAAAGAATATAGAAAAAATAATGTCCTGAGTACAGACAGTATGCATCCTAGCTATACCTATAGGAATATCATAAAAGGTCAGGCCATGCGTATATCTAGGTTAGATATGGAAGAGGAACATTTTGACCAGGATATGGGAACTTTTAGAAATGAATTGTTACAGAGGAAATATCTGAGAAGTGAGGTAGATACTGGGATTCAGCAAGTTAAATCTATGAGGAAAGGTAGGGCAAAACCATATATCAGCAATACCCATGATACTTCTTCCCAACAGTTGAAAGAAAATTATACTGATAAAAATCGACCCATTCACTTAGAATATGCTGGGAATGTTAGAAAGGTACAAAATGTGATTGATAAAAACTGGTCCATTTTGCAATCAGACCCTGAGATAGCTAGGATTGTAGGCCAGAGGACAAGGTATTGTTATAAAAATAAAAAGAATCTCAAATGGTTACTTTGCCAACCAAAAAAGTCCAAGGAGATGATGTATGGTCTTAACGTTCTTCTTTTGGCTTTTCCCCATTAGGGGTCGCCACAGCGGAACTCCGGTCAGCTAATGATTGGCAGTAGATTTTTTACAGGTGCCAAGGTGCCAGCTCAACGCCCAACCTTCAGAAAAGGCATGCCCGTTCTACGCATGTCTTTCGAATGCCACTCGGCTGCAGGGAGGACATGCAGATTCCACACAGAAAGTGCTCCAGCCAAGAATCGAATGGGAGATCCTCTTGCTGTGAGGCAACAACACTACTGCTGCACCACCGTGGCTTTGGAAATGCAGTGTCTGTGATATCTTGAGTGACAAGAGGAACTTTGTACATCGTATAACAAACAAGACGTAAGAATTTAAAGTTAAGTCAAACAGTAAAACAAGGAATTTAGTATACCTGGCTGTTTGTTTAGCTTGCCCTTCCTTCTATGTTGGCATGCCCACTTGCTCACTGAGAGAGAGAGTCAGAGAGCATTTGGCTGCCATCAGAAATAATGAACCAGATAGAAGTGCTCTAGCCAAGCATGCTATCTGTGCAGGGGGAATGCATCAGTTCCAATTCAAAGTTATTGAATGTATTTTTCAAAATTCAAGGCTGGGTGACATGAAAAATAAACTGGAATTAAAAGAGTTAAAATGGATTATTGAGTTACGGGCAGAAAAAGAACCAGGGCTTAATGATAAAACATCGATTAGGCCCTATCTAAAAAAAGACATTTATAAAATCTGCTTATATTGTTTATGTTTTATTAAAAACTCTGTACTTGTTTTACTGATTTTTACTTCACTGATGAAATGTCAATTTGTGTATTAAATTGTTGGGGTTAGCAAGCTGCAGTATGTTTTTGGCAAGACACCTATTGATATGCTGTCTCTTTAACTTGAGTGCTGAATAGATATAATCAATTAATTAATAGCAACTTGGTAGAGCGTAAGAAGTATATAAAGTGGTTTTAGCTTATGTTGTTTCATTCATGGTCTAAAGAAGCATCTGTGATGTGAAAGCGCTAACCGTATTAAAGATTTTTATATTATTTCTGCCGTGTTTCTCCCTCTGATTCATTTTGCTGAAGAAAATGTGTTCGTTGGTGTGAGAGGGAGTTAATTCAGAGTGGCTACACTTTTAACTTTCATTGCTTTCATGAAGGTGATGTACAAATGCACCCGATTCAGAAATGAAGTGTCCCAGGAGGAGAATGACTCTCAGTGGAAAGGAGAACATGTATATCCAGAAAAGGGAAGAGAAGGGGAAGGACCTCTTGGCCAGAAGGAAAATATCACCCACTGAAAATGAGGAAAAGAACAGGTGGTAGAAGGGAGTGAATACTGCAACCGTGGAGAGAAGGGCATCTTCTGTTATGGTAAGAATTTACACAACTGTACTATTTCCTTCTACATTACTGTTGCAGTATTCATTACCCTCTGGGGGAGTACAAATGCTGCTGAGAAGGTAAAGGGGAAGAAGGCAAGGATGGGCCCACCACAAACTCATGGATACCCGTGGCAAAACCTGCCCTGGTTCTGGAAATGGCATACAATTTGTAATATTTAGTGAATGTATAAATGGAAGGCCCCTGAAGAATGTCCCTGAAAAAGTCACTACTCTAGTAGAATGAGCCTAACAGAAGTAGCAACTGCTTGCCATAAAAGGAATAACAAATGGAAATGGCCTTGAAAATCCGGGAGTAGATGGTTTACTTAGAAACTGTCAAAACTAATGTCTGGTATGAAAGGAAACAAACAGTTGGACAGACTTATAAGACCTTTGTTGTGTCTAAATAATACCCAAGTAGTCGATGCAAGTCCAAGGAATGAAGAGCCTTCTCACTAGCAGACTGCTTGAGAAAAGAATAAGGAAGGAACATAGATAGACTGATTAAGGGACAGAGCATTAACCTCCTTGAGCATAAATTAAAGATCCAAATGGACAGACACTCTGTCTCTATGATAAAAAACAAAAAGGGAGGGACTGCCAAGGCCTGGAGTTCAGGCACCTGTCTGGCAGATGTTAAAGCAACCAAAAGGACAGTCTTCTAGATGCAATGTTGCAAGGAAAAAGAAGAAGGAGGCTCAAAGGGAGCCCGAGTCAGTTTTTCAAGGACAAAATTAAGATCCCAAGAAGAGGGAATTGGCTTTCGAGGGAGCTCAGATATGAAGGACGCCTTTTAGAAATCACTTGACCTCAAATCTAGAGACTAGAGGAGAATTCAGTGGCAGACAGGTAGATATTGCTGACAAGTGAGATTTCAGTGAAGAATATCCCAAGCCAGCACAGTGCACACAGATAGGAAAGAACCAAGGAGGCTACAACTGTAAAGGGATCTTGGTGAAGCTTAAAAAGTACAGTTGTGTACACTTACCATAAATGTAGATGTTCAAGTGTATTCACTGTTGCAGTCATTACATTTGGGTTATCTGCTTGCAGATTGCCCTCAGTCAGCCTGATTAACAAAGTCTTGGGGTCCTGCATCTGTTGTTGTCCCTTCTTCCATGACATCAGGTCGTCAGGGGTATAAAACATGCAGCCGAGATCATTACATCAGTTTTTCTTACCCCAGATGTCAGGTGCCACCCCAAACCAAAGGGGAGTAAATAAACATAAATACAAAAAGGTATACCTCCAACAAAAAAGCAAATACACCAAAAAGGCTTTTAAGCATAGTAAAGGAAAGTAGAGGTATAACCAGAAAAAGTTAGGGGGCTGGAGGGAGGGTAACCAGGACTGCAACACTGAATACACTCGAACATCTACATTTATGGTAAGTGTACACAACTGTACTATGCTCTTCATGTTTCACTGTTGCAGTCATTACATTTGGGTAGATTCCCAAAGCTATGGTTGGGAGGAGGAGTTTATATAGCATTAGGGCCAGCAATAAGATCCTGCAAAACAATAGTGGCAAAGCCAGCTCTGGATTTAGAGAAAATTGGCAAATGATAATGCTTGGTGAAAGTATGTACAGAACTCCAAGTAGCAGCTTCTAGGATGTCCCTGGTAGGAACACCTCTGAGAAAGTCTGCAGAAGTAGATGCAGCCCTGGTGGAGTGAGATCTGATCCCCTGGGGATAGGTTTTCCGTGGTGTTTATAGCTGAAAAGAATGCAATGGCTTATCCATTTAGAAATGGTTTGTTTCGAAATAGCCTCCCCCTCTGCCCCTGTAGCAAATGCTACCAGCAGTTGTTCTGATTTTCTTAGATGTTTTGTCCTGTCGAAATAGAATCTAAGTTGTCTGTGCACATCCAAGGAATGCAGAATCTGTTCCCTTTGTTCTGTGGATTGGGAAAGAAGGTTGGCAAATGAATGGACTAATTAAGAGCCACACTGGATACCATCTTGGGCATGAAAGATGGATTGGTTCTGAGTGACACCCTGTCCGCATGAAATATGATGAAAGGCTCCACTGCTATAAGAGCCTGTAACACAGATATCCTTCTAGCTGAAGTGATTGCTAAAAGGACAGCTGTTTTCTAAGAAAGAAATTTTAAATCTGCAGTAGCAGCTGGCTCAAAAGGAAGTAGAGTGAGTTTCTCCAATACAAAATTAAGGTCCCACCAGGGAATGGGGCTCTCCTGGGTGGTCTTAAGTTTCTGGCCCCTCTGAGGTACTGCTTGAGTACAGGATGAGAGAAGATGGGAGGCTGTGTGTTATAATGAGCTGAAATGGCTGAGGCGTGGATTTTAATCGAAGAAAAGGACAGGCCCTTGTGAAGCATCTCAGTTAAGTATTGCAAAATCTGAAACAAATTGGGCATTGCTGTGCTCATCCCTTTAGATTGGTTCCAGACACAGAAACTTTTTCATTTTTTAGCATAAAATTTTCTAGTACTAGGTCTCCTTGCCTCAAAGATGACATCCATCACAGGTTTGCTGAGGGATGATAGGGGTGAATTTAAATGATTAGCCAGGCTGCAAGGTTCAATGTTGGAAGCTGAGGGTGCAGAATTTGGTTGTCCTGCTGAGACAGCAGGGTAGGAGTCTGAGGCAGGTGCCGTGAAGATAACTGTGACACACTGCGCAGGAGGGAGTACCAGCATTGACACAGTCAATCTGGAGCAATCAAGATCATCCTTAATTTGTACTGTTTTACTTTTAGTAGAACTTTGGAGAGCAGAGGTAGTAAAGGGAAGGCGTAGACCGATAGATTTTTCCAGTTGAAGGATAGAGCATCTACTTTTCAGGCTTGTTTGTGGGGAGTCCTTGTGCAAAATTTGTCCAACTGATAGTTCTGGGGGGAGGCAAATAGATCTATGTCTGGGCTCCCCCATTCGCTTGTCAACATGTTGAAAATCCTTGGTTCCAGTTTCCACTCCTGTGGATCCATGAGGTTTCTGCTTAGTCCGTCTGCCAGTGTATTCAATTTTCCTGGCAGGAATTGAGCTTGTAGGTGCACTTGGTAGCTCAAGGCTGTGTTCCACAATGCCATGGCTAGTCTGCAGAGGGGGTAGGAATGTGTACCCTTTATGTACCACATAACCGTGGTGTTGTCCGTCTTTACCATTAGTTGTCCTGGAAGAATGTAGTCCTTGAAGACTGTCAGAGCATTCTGTATAGCTAACATTTCTTTTTGATTGATATGTAGGTGCATTTGATTTGGGCTCCATTTGCCCTGAATGCACTTCCCTGCCAAGTGAGCCCCCCATGCATAGTCTGATGCATCTGTAGTTAGGGTTTGGGTGGCAGGGGGTAGTGTGAATGGTAGTTCCTTGTTTTGGTGGCAGGCCTCTGCCCACCAGAGGAACTCCCGTCATAGGCAAGGTATGATAAGAATCATTGTTTCCAGACTGTGAGTATGTTGACTCCATAGACGTTTTAGATACCACTGTAGTTTCGTCATATGCAGTCTTGCATATGGAATTAGAAGAATGCAGGATGCCATGAACCCCAAGGCTTGCAGTATTTGTCTCACAGATAGCAGGGTTTTTGTGGCCACTTGTTTGAAATAGGTTACCAAATTAATTTGCTTTTCTGGTGTGAGGTAAGCCATCTGGGCAGTTGTATTCAAGCTTGCACCCAGGAATGTAATTTGTTGACAGGGTGCCAGTTGTGATTTTTTTCTGCCTGAATTAGACAATCGTCCAGGTATGGGTATATTTGAATACTTTTTTGCCTGCAAAATGCAATAACTGGAGCTAGGCACTTTGTGAATACCCTGGGCGCAGTAGGCAAGCCAAAGGGCAGTGCAGAGAATCGATAATGCGTGTAGCCTGCTTTGAAGCATAGGTATCTTCTGCAAGATTCCCTGATTGGGATGTTCAGGTATGTCCCTTTTAAATCTAGTGTTGCCAAACAGGCATCTTTGCCTAGCATAGGAAGTAATTGGTGAAGAGTCAGCATCTTGAATTTTGGAATCTCCAGAAAGGTGTTTAGAGTAGACAGGTCCAGGATTGAACGCCATGATTTGTCTTTTCTGGGTACCAGGAAAAGTCTGGAGTAGAAACCTTGTCCTTTTTCCTCTTCTGGCACCAGTTGAATAGCCCCCATGCTTAAGAGAGACAGTACTTGTTTTTGAGCCTCTGCCCACTGATTTGTGAGCAGGTCTGGACATCCATTTGGTGTTGGCAATGTGTGGAAATGAAATCTGTAACCCTGGGTCATTATATTTAAAACCCATTTGTCCTGAGTTATGAGTTCCCAGTTCTTTGCATGAAGAGCAATCTTTCCCCCCAAAGGGGCGGTCAAAAGATAAGTGCTTGAAAATTTTAAAAGGAAGTCATTGAGACTGTTTACCATAGGGGGTTGTCTGTTATTTCCTGATTTGGAAGTGGAGGCCCCCCACTGCTAAGTTCTGAGAGTCCCCTGGGACTGAAACCTGGGGTTTTTGCCGTGTCTGGGTTTGGCTTGAGAGGACTTGGAAGGAACTGGAAAGGACCAGTTCTTAGTAGGCCAGTGCCTACTGAATCTCGGAGGTTGCACTTGTAAAAAATCTTTAACAGTTTGCATAGATTTAGCTTTATCTTTCAACTTTTTAAGAACTTCTTCAGCCTTATTGCCAAACAGGCAGTCCTGATTTAAAGGAGCATCCAACAATTTAGCTTTAACATGATCAGGCAAAGATTGCTCCTTAAGCCAAGCATGCCTTCTAAGCACAGACCCAGTAACAGCAGCCCTGCAAGAGGCCTCTAAAGAATCAAAACCACATTGCAAAGTATGTTTTCCAACTTGTTCAGCAGAATGCATTAAGTCCTGTAAATCTTTATTTTCCACACAGTCAGGAATCAACATCATTTTCTGTTTAAGTAGTCCAATAATATGCTGTTGATATTTTAACATATGAAATTGGCAGTTTAAAGCTCTGATTGCCAAGGTTGCAGAAGTATAAACCTTTTTACCCCATATATCCAGCGCCCTGGTGTCTCTATCAGAAGGGGTAGGATTTTTAGCAGTAGAAGCCTTAATGCCCTTGGGCCCCTGAGAAATAGTCTAAGGATCTGCATCAGGATTTTTGAAAAGGAACTTGTGCGACTCAGGAACCCTGTAGTATCTGTCAGGTTTACTAGGAGCAGGAGGCAGGGAATTGGGGCCAAACTAGATTCCGAAAACACATCATCAGCAATGTCTAGTACAGGAGGTATATACAAAGGGCTATGCTGAGGTAGAAGAAGGAAATCTCTAAGCCTCTTTTTGAGTCAGAAAATTCTTGGCTTTCCCAGTGGAAATGCTCCCTTAAAGTGTGTAAAGTTTCCCCAAAAGAAAAATCCTCAGGAGGGGAAGCAGAGGGAATAGAATCCTCTGCATCAGAATCCTCATAATTAGGTATGGACAAATCCAGGTCATCAGGAGAATCAGAAGAAACAGTATCCTGATCAGAAAATTCATAATCAAGCTCAGCCCTAGGCCTCTTGGGGGGGGGGGGTGACTACCCCTGATTAGAGTTATTAGATCTTCAACCATTTTAATCATTTGTTTTTAGGCATAGGGGCCTGAGCATGTGGCCTGGGCGTCGGTTTTTTTAGACATGGATTGAGATTTAGGCCTTAGTAATGAAGGAGGAGTAGATTTAATATGCAAGTCTGTAAGCCTGAATACACCCTCAAAAGCCGGTGCCTGCACAGCGACTCCGGACCCATCCAAGGTAGAGACATCCGCGGTTTCCATAGTTGAAGTATCTCAGCAGAGGCCTGCGAATCAGAAGTAGCGGGTATCAGGGGCTGCAAAAGTGTCTCACTAAGTACCGGCGAACTGGTGAATGGCTTAGGAGAAGCGTCATCGGCAGTCTTGGACCTCGGCGGCCTGTCTCTGTCTTTATCTTTGTGTTTTTCGGAATCCCGGTAGTCGGATGACTAACCAACAACATTTCTGGATAATTAAACCATGAACCGAAATATTTAGAGGCAAAAATATACTGAGAATGGATAATTCGTTGATTAAATAAAGCACAAAACCGACAGGAATACAGTATGAATGAAAATCTTTATGAGGTATTTGCTTTCCACAAGTAATGCAATTGTTAACTTTTACTGACATCGGTGAGGAGCAAGAAAAAGTTTCCCCAACTGGGTACTTAGCTTTTGGTTGAAGACTTCAGTTCTGAAACTCGAAAACAAAAATTTCAGGAGTCAGCCGACCAGCACTTGCGAACTACTTCTGCTTCGGGCACTGCACGGCAAGAAAGACTGATGTAATGATGTCAACTGCATGTTTTATACCCCTGACGACCTGACTTCATGGAAGAAGGAACAGCAACCGATGCAGGACCCAAAACTTTGTTAATCAGGCCAACTGAGGGCAACCTGCAAGCAGATTATCCAAATGTAATGACTGCAACAGTGAAACACGAAGAACATTACCAGACAGAAAATATCTTCCATTTGAACATATATGATTTTGTTGTAGTGGGTTTCCTGTCCTCCTGCAGGACCCTAAGCAGATCCTCAGAAAATTAGTGTTGGAAAGGAATCAAAACCCTATCACCCAAAGGGTCATCTGAAGAGTGGACAGGTGAGGGAGAAGGAGAGATCCTTTGCCTTGTGTGGGAAGGTCCATGATGTGAGGTAACTTGTGATGATTGCCCCTGGCCAGATGGAATAAGAGGTGGAATAAGTGCTGTCTGAGCCAATAGGAAGTCACTAACAAGAATTTTGGAGAGTCCTTCTCTATCTTGTGAAGGATAGTAAGACGCTGTCCGGTTCGACTCTCAGCTAAAGCGTCTTCTGCGTGGAGACATGCATGAATGGGCGTACCTTCATTGAAGGTTGTTCATTTGGGCTGGCAACTCGGCATGTAAAAATCAACTGCCAATCATTAGCGGAACGGAGTTCTGCTGTGGCAACCCCTAACCAGGAAAAGCCGAAAGACACAACAAAGAAAGGGAAGAGGAGGAATGGCATAAAGGAGCACTCCCTTCCAAGAGAAGGACATGGTGTCCACTTTCCAAGCCAAAGGACTTGAGACTTTGGAACAGAACTGAGAAAGTTGCCTGTTCAAAGGGAAGGAAAGAGATCTGTTTGATGAGTTCCCTACCAATGAACTGTGCCCAGAAACACATCTCTGTGAAGCATCCATTCATGAGGCTGAACCCTGGACATGCTGAGACAATCTGCCACAAGACTGCACTCTGAAAGTGTATAGACTGCCTGTAGGATCACCTGTGGATTGATGGCTATTTCCCATGCTTGAAAGCCTAGTTTGCATGCTTATTTCCCATGCTTGCAGGGCTAGTCTGCAAAGAAGGCAAGACCTTGTGTCCCCATATTTGCTGATGTAACACATCACTGCAGTGTTCTCTGTATAAATCATCAAGGGACCCGGCACCCAGAGTGAGTGGAAAGCTGGAACAGCCAGAATGAGAGCACTAATTTCTTTGATGTTGAAGTGATCTGCCCTCTGCTGAGGGGACCAAAGGCCCTGAACCCTCAGGGTTCCCAAAGCAGCATCCCACACCAGCTCTGTGGTATCTGTGAAGAGTTCCTCGGACAGCTGCGGAGGTTGGAAAGGAACACTTGCAATGAGAGATCTCAGCTGAACCCCTCAGTGAAATTTCAGTTTGAGGCAAGGAAGGAAAGGAACTAGATAGTTTAGCAGATGGCAGTGTTGAAGCCACACAGATCATAGACACCACTGAAAATTTCTCGTATGAAGCCTGGCCCAGGAAAGCATAGGGGCGGTAGAAGCCATAAGCCACAGAGCCCTGAGAAACTCCCTAGCTTGAAGAAAGGACAGGGGAAACAGGGAAAGAAAGTAATTTGTGGGAGATAAAACCTTGGTGGCAGGGAGACAGCCCAACACTAGCACAGTCTGGATCCTGGAGCCTAGAAAAATGTGATCCTGAGATGGAGTCAACATTGACTTCTGAAGGCTGACAGTGAATCCCAGGCTGTGTAACAGAAGGAGTTTATTATCAGAATGTTAAAGTGGACAAAAAAATCCATTCACATCTGCGAATCAGATATGCGAAGTGTAGCATATCAATTAGGAAAATATGTCAAAGTGCACATACCAACAAATTTGCATTCGCATTTTTGACATTCTGTGAAGCAAGTCACTACTGCATACCACTTAATGTCATCTTTTTGCGGGGGGGGGGGCTATGTCCCCCTGCACCCCCCACACCCCCTGCAATGAATATATTTCAACTCCAAGATCACACTACAGTGGGGCAAAGGGTAATTTCCCGATCCCCACCATACCTCAATCTGTAATCATAATTCCGTTGTCATATGTGCGAATGCACAGTTGCATTTACTTAACTGCATACTCGCAACAGTGCACGTAGGTGAAAACGGGAATCAACCAACTTTGCTTTGACATTCTCATTTTCATCGAACCTGTACTTGTAAATGTCATAGTAAACCTATAGAAGGTGGGTATAATGTAGATCCCACACTAGCCTAGTTTGGGATGGGGCCTAAAGCAAGAGGTCATCTACATAGGGCAATATCTAAATGCCCTGAAGCCTGTAAAAGGCGAGCACTAGAGCTAGGCATTTGGTGAATACCCTTGGGGCTATTGACAGCCCAAAGGGCAAAGTAGAGAAAAGAAAATGATTAGAAGAAACAGAGAAATGTAAACATTTCCTGAATAAAGGGTGGATAGGAATATAAAGATATGCGTCTTTTAGGTCCAGGGAAACTAGAAAGGCTTGGGGAAGCAACAGAAGAAATAGAGTCTGAAGAGAAAGCATTTAGAAGGATAGCACTATGAGAAAAGTGTTCAGAAAGGGAAAATCCAGGACAGGTCTCCAAGACCCCTCTTTCCTGGTGACAAGAATCTTTCTGGAATAAAACCCTAGACCCTTCTTGCTCTGTGGAATGGTTGAATGGTACCCCCAGTCTAACAGACATTGCAAACCCCTGGAAAATGAGGACGTTTTTCTGTAGGAGGTTGATAGACTTTGTAAATGGGGGGAAGGGTTTTCCAGGCCATATTGTATATCTGCCTGATAATGGATAGAACCCTAGAGTTTGTGGTAATCTTCTGTCAAACTGGGAGAGACAGAGAATGACTGAGGGACAATGGAACCTGACTGAGTTGAAGTGAGGGCAGAAAGTCAGATGGCTGCAGACTTGTCAGAAAAGGACTGCTGTTGAGGTCTAGGCATTTAAGTAGGTTTAGCAGAAAACAAATGCCTGGGAGCCTCCTTACCCTTAGAAGACTGTCTAGGCAATCTATGCAAAAATACAGTCTTACTAGGATCGATCCTATGAAACTTGGGAATGGAAGAAATAAACAGGTGCTTCAAATCCTTCATAACCTTGCCCTGATCCTGCAATGTCTTAAAGAGCTCTGCCGCAGCAGTGCCAAACAAGTTTTGGTTATCCAGAGGAGCATCCAGGAGTTTCATTGTAATGTTATCTGGCAGGGCTTGAAGGCTAAGCAAGGCACAGCACTTCATCAGAGAGGCAGAGGCAGCAGCCCTAGAGGAGGCATCTGCTGCATCATAGCCACACTTTGCAGAGTGACAGGCAACCTCAGAAGTGGAATCTAGTGAAGAAAGAACTGAGGCCTTTCATTCAGAGACAGGCAAGTCAGAGACAATCTTCTCAATGTGGGAAAAATGAGACAAAATATATCTTGTCATATGGATCTGGTAATTCATAGCCCTAAAGGCTAAAGTAGCAGAAGGGTACACTTTCTTACCAATCATCTCCATAGCTCTACTGTCCTTGTCCATGGGAAGGAGGTTAGAAGAAGGCAACAGACTACAGGGATTATCTGTAGACACAGAAATCCCCATTGGATCAGATGAAGGGCATTTGTTCAAGAATATGCAGGCATCTGGCACCTTATAGAACCTATCAGTCTTCTTAGGAGCTAGAGGTTAGAGATCTGGTGCTAGAAAAGCAGCAGAGAAGGTATCTAATAGAGCAGCAGAAGGTTTAGGAGAGTCCATTTCAACAACTCATAATACCTCTTTTGGATGTCCAATAACTGGGAGCAATCCCATTTGGAATATTCCATCATACACAGGACTGTGTCTCCAAAGGATAGTGCTTCCAAAGGACAGTCAAGACTAACAGATTCCTCACTCTCTGACACATAATCAGAAGGAGAGGACAACTGAGTGGAGTAGGCTAAAGCATCAGCATCAGAGTCAGAATTCTTATACAAGGATTCATAGTCTATTGCCCTTTTGGGGATGGATGACTATGGGGCTGTAGGAACCAAAACCTCTGAGTAGACATTAAAGCCATTAAAGCATTGAACAAGCCTTGAGTGAAATACTGTTATTCACTTTGTAGATCTCTGCCAGCTGACATCACATATTTATACTTTTGCCTTTTCTTTAGTGGATGTCCACCATGACAAAACAAGATAGTTCAGGCCTATGCCTGGATTCAATCAAGGTATGCAACACCTCTTCCCTGACAAGGATCTGAGGAATCCCTTTAGGCTCCTTGGAGATAATCAGCCATGCCCCCCTCCCCCACTGTACATGGTGGACATTTACAAGGCCTCTGAGAACATGCAAGAAGTAGGTTCTGTGTTGGCATCTGAGAAGGCTGTGGCAGAAGAAACTGATGGCAATGCCAGACTGTCTTCCAGGTTCTCATCCACCTCAAGAGAGATGTCTGGTGGAGGCTAGACAGTAGCAGGTTCAGGCCTAGAGTATTGGGCTTCTTTCTTAGTGGTGGCTGTACCTCGGGACAAGTGGATTCTACCATGGTACCTTGGACTAAGATCTTGAGCTGCTTATTCTCAAGATAAATGGAAAGGGAAGAAAGATGGGTACATAAAGGCTTAGGTACAAAAGCCTGACAGATGGAACACTGATTATGGTCATGAGATGCACCTAAGCAAAATAGGCATCTATCGTGGTAGTACTTCTGGGGAATATGCCTCCCACACTGCAATTCCTTTTCTTGGATGACATGTAAACCAATGAAAACTAGAACAAAGAGAAAAAGGAGCCCCAAGGGGGTACTTCACTTGAAGATATAGGCTCAGTACAACCAGCAAAGTGAAGGTCTTTCAGACTGATGTGCAATAATGGCATTTGGATTGGCGGCAATTTAGTTCTGGGTTGGGAGCGTTTGTATACCAGCTTTATGTAATAAACTTGTTAGGGAAGTATACATCTGACATATGATATTCCTAGTTAATAAAGACTTTGGTATAATGGTTGGGCAGGAGATCCCAGAGGTGATAAATACTGCAACATCTAATAATACCTCTTGCATCCTTGGTCCTTCAGTCTTTTCTCTTACATTGCTCTCGACTGTGCACTTCTCCTTTTATTTGTTTTCCTCTTACTTTTTTAGCAGCCTCTGGCATGCTCCTACCAAATTCCCATTTATTTTCTGCATTTGGCTCATTGATTTTCCCATGTCTTTTTGACCTATTTCCTCTACTATTCCATCTTGGGTCTTTAGCAGTTTGTGTTTAGCTGCATGACAGCCCCCCCCCCCCCCAGACAAACATACTCTGTTTATACTCCTCTTTTATCCCTCATCTCTGTTCTTATTCTAGAGTCCTACCTACTCTCTCTCATTCCTCATGTCTCCTTCCAAAGTTCAAAGGATTAGTCCAGATGAAATCACTTTAGCTAGCAGATCTAGGAGACTCTCTCTCTTTCTCATTGATGCCCTACATGTGGGATGAATACAGATGCCTTGTTGAAGTTTCAAGTAGATTATTCAGTTAAGTAAGGAGATGGATGAGTGTTTGTGTTCTAATGCGTTACACTCAGCAGGTCATTTTTTAAAGGCAGTGTAAAAATAATGGCGGGAGGGTTCAGGGGACATGATTGGAGGAATATCTGGGAGATGGAAAAACAAGGAGCCAATCCCAACTTACAGGTTAGTCCCTAATTTGAATATTCCTGAAAGACCCAGTTTTGCAGCTCAGCTGCCTGTGGAACTTCATTCCTAGCAAGGTTTTTATTTTTGACAAACAAAAGAAATGACAACATACCACGAGCAACCACTACAGAACTATATTTAAGAAAATATTTTCACCCAAACTTCATCAACTCCATCTAATGGTGTGATTTGTACAATGGCTTACAGTTTGAACATTGAAAATGCATACATGTCCAAGGGTATCAGACGTTATTAGCCTGTTTTGTATGACGCATAATATCATAGGCCGTGTCTCCCTTTGTAGGGCTCACATTCCCTGAAGCAAATTATGAAAGGTTTACTACACAACTTTTTTCAGTCCAACTTGCCCTTCTCAAAGCTTTTATCACGTGTAATATGAGACACTGTGTCCACTTTTCAGGGATTCAAATTTCCTGAAATACATTGATGAAACACTAATCTCTTGTTTGGCAAAAAGGATTGAATTGCTTGCTCATAAGAGCTTCATATACATGACTAAAGTGACCAGTCAACACTCTTCTTTTTGATGAAGACATACCTTTAACTGTAGGAGGCATGGTCACTTAGAGCCACACTAAGTGACTCACTCCCAGTTTTTGGAAAATACATGCAGGCATACAGTGGAAAGAAGTCACAGTGCTCATTTTTACAGAGTTCATGGATGAGCAGAGGTAGGAGGAAAGTGTAAGTACATTTTGAGACCTCAGAACCTTTTGTATAGACTTTTCACTCCTGTCATTTCATGACATAGAAAGATTAAAAATGGAGTATCGTATTAAATTATTTCCAAAAGCTATACCAGTGACACTTATGCACAAACTAGCTACAGCTGTTAGTAAGAGCTGAAGCACATGGAATTGATTAGACTGACAGATAAACAGACACAGTCTACTGAATGGGTTAACAGTATAATAACTCTTGTGAAAAATTACAAATTTAAAATTTTATAGACCCAAAAAACCTTTTCAGATAGATTCAGGGAGGATGCTATATTTTATAGACATTAGAATAAATTATTGCTATTATGGTTAATGCAAAGCTCTTTTCAAAGCTGGAGACAAATTATGGATTGTGGAAAAATAACTTGGATGAGGCAAGCTCTATTATGTATGCCTTTAATACAAACATAGGTAGATACAGATTTCTGATACCACCATTTAAATCTTCATGAGCTCCAGAAGTCTTTCAGGGTGTTGTGGCTAGTATGATTGAATACCTAGAAGGTGTACTGATATTACACACACACACACACACACACACACACACACACACACACACACACACATATATATATATATGTATGTGTGTGTTTCTGTGTGTGTGTAATATCAGTACACAACTGCGGTGGTGGTGCTGCGGTAGCATTGTCGCCTCACTGTAAGACGCTGTCCGGTTCGATTCTCAGCTAGAGCGTCTTCGGCGTGGAGACATGCATGAATGGGCATACCTTCATTGAAGGTTGTGCATCGGGGCTGGCAACTCGGCACGTAAAAACCAACTGCCAATTATTGGCAGACCGGAGTTCCACTGTGGCAATCCCTAAATGGGAAAAGCCGAAACGACACAAACAATATATATATATATATATATATATATATATATATATATATATATATATATCTATATATGTAGCTAGATATAGATATATAGAGACATACACACACACACACACACACACACACACACACACACACACACACATACATCTATACATATATATGCGTGTGTATAGGTTTACTATCAAAATGTCGACCGGAAAAATATTTTCCAGTCACAACATTGAAGAAAAGGGCTAAAGTGAAAATATCTGACTGGGCACAATGTCGAATCCACTGAACTAATTCAGCAGATTTGACATTGTTGTCGAATACAGCAAGTGATGTCCATATAGGAGCATACTTCCATGAAAGTCCTATACTGTACATCATGGTTTTGCAGGGGGTTAAGCCCTCATGCATCCTACACACACCCTGCTAAGTATATATTCCAACTCTGAGATCACATTACAGTGAGGAAAGGGATGAATACCCACACCGCAATGTACTGCGATGTCTGTGCAGTTTTTCGATTTCATATCAGCAAATGCACAGTAGCATTCTCTGATAGGAATTTTGAACATGGAATGCTCAGCAACATGGAAATTTGGACATCTGTAATTCATTTTTCCATCTGCGGAGCATCCACATTCGACATACTGATAGTAAACCCTATACATATATATATATATATATATATATATATATATATATATCAATGGCTATATATTGATATGGGTACTTTGATGGCCGCAAAGGGTATGGTCTCATGATACACAGCTTTGGCTCTAGTAATAGCAGGGACAGGCCTAGTAAAATATTTTCTTTTTTAAAAGGTTTTAAGACATTTAGAGTGTAGAAAATATGGATCATTGTCTGGGGCTATGAGCCCACACCATCCACTCTTAAAACAGGAGCTACACAGAACAACCACAGGGAACAATTATCTTCCCAGACCCTTATTCTAGTCTGCTTTGAACTCAGTGCCTTGTAGTGCTAAATTATCGATAGTAGCTGTTGTGTAATTAAATACAGCCTTCGCACAAACTTATAAACATGTATACACACACAGACACACACACACGCACAGGGCTACAACCCTTACAATACTACCTTCACGAGCTACAACTAAACTAGCATATACAATCTTATCAGTAGCTTATCAGTAAGCTTTGCCAAATAAGACATAAACATAATTTTAGCGGAGCAGTATTTTACATTCTGAGATGGATACTAGCAGCTAGTTACCAACATTCAGTAGCTACCCCTATCAATCATTCACTCAATCAATACATTACCAAATAAATAATTAATGACTAAATAAGTAGTCCATCACAAGATTTTGAAATAAAATACATATGATTCTTTATTCAAAGAAACTCAATTTATACAATTTGAAAACATGTATAGACAAGGTAAAATACTGCACAGAGAAATGTAAAATAAAGGGTTATAACAGACAGCCAACTTTGCAAGAAACACTAATTCAACAGCCTAACATTCCATAAATAAAATCTGTGTAAAAGAATTACTAGTCCCTGTCTTGGCACCATACAGTCAAAATAAAGTAGAACAAACATACTCTTTCAGGGAAATAAAAAAAGTCCATAAAAACATTTCCAAGACATCATGAAGACTCATCCCAATATAGCTCCTATGAGTCAGATCATCAAAACAAAATGTGGAACTTCTAAGCAAGATGGTTCACACAGCTTGGCTTTTGCAGGTGTGTCTCAGATGAGTTCACAATGGAAAAAGGACATTAGCACACATCTTCCAAACTAACTTTTCTTGGATGATTCATCATCCATGATACTTTTCATGTCACTCAAACTAAAGACTAGTACTCAGATGAATGATTAACATGACGTAATGTGTTTGTGTGTTTACTTGCATGTGTGAGCACTGAGCATGCATGCGAATGTGTGTGTATTGGGGGTGGAAGTTGTTAAGTTGCCAGATGATTAATATAGACAGACTCCAAGTTCAATATTAAAGATTTTAATCCAATCATTTGAAGCAACAACAGGAACAGAAAACATAAGTACAACAAGAACAGGAACATCCAGTCTATCACATCCACGAACTCTGTCTCCCTCCTTCTGCCTTCCTCTATCTCCACCTAGTGGCACAAGACCAGAAAACAACAGAAGTGTATGTGAGTGATGATGTGTGTGTGTGTTAATGTGTACCTGCTACTATCACATACAGAAAATGCACTGTTTAAATTTCAGTTACCTATAAACTCTACTACAAAAACATCACTTATCTGTTCAATATTATTTGCATAAGTTTTCCTACATTTTGTTTTGCATATCTGATGTACTTCACAGAAAACATGCATGTGAGTTTTATTCAGTTTTGAACATTTCTAAGTTTTGTTACATTATTACTAGCAAGTTTCTTTTATAGTCCTAACACCAACTACACAGCAACAGCATCCCATCAGATTACTTATGCTGCTAGACAGATTAAGGTCACAGCATTTGGAACAAAACAGAACAAAATGCTGGACTGCTGTGTCCTGCTTGAAATTCATGGTTAATATTTTAACTACTGATGGTGTGCAACCAAATGCTGATACACACCAGGCTACTATAAACATGCAAATTTAACAGATAGATACTCATTTATGTGATTTCTGGGGATGGTACAGTATCTATTCCAGTTTCTAGCAGACTTGTCAGATATAACTGCCTATCTAAGAAAGGTACTTGAGCAGGATATAGTTTAGAGTTACTAAACAGAATGGTAACAACTGCACCTGCACTCAAGCATTATAATGTAGCCTTACCAATGAGATTACAATTGTACAAAACCAAAAAGAGCTAAAAGCAGTACTTCTACAAGAAAATAGACCAATTGCCTGTGCATAAAGCTACTGTGACAGATGCATAGATCAAGTATGTCCCAAGCTATTTTGACAGATGCGTAGATCAGGTATGATGTCCCAAGCTATTTTGACAGATGTGTAGATCAGGTATGATGTCCCAAGCCATTTTGACAGATGCGTAGATCAGGTATGTCCATAGTAAGAAGAAAATACTAATCATAGTCTTTGTTTGCTAGAAATGTCATAAGTATCTGTACCAGAAACATTAAAGGTGAGAATGTTCACAAACCCTTATAAAATATTTTCAAGAATTCCATATACAAAGCACCATCTAGACTGCAAATATTGCTCTTCAGACTTATGATATCTGTCTGTTGACCGTCTCACTTGCCCAGTTATCAAACTATAATAAAAAATAAACTGTAATATTAAAGAGCAGTGCAAACCTGGAAAGCTAATACATATTGCTGACATACTATGTGCAGGTTATCTGAAGGAGTGCAAGAGATGTTTGCTAGAAGAGGATTTGGAAGTTTTTTTTTTTCCAAAAGAATTTTTATTATTTTCTACAGCATAGACAAACCACATACATTTGCAGGTTTGAAATGAACAGTAATACGCAAGAGAGCATCTAAAACAAAAAACAAAATAGAAATAAAACTTAAAGCTACTAACTATATGCAAGATGTACAATAGTGCAGCTTGACGTCATTGATAAAAAGGGATAAAATAAGCTAAGTATGTATGAGAAAAAGTTCATAACACAGTAACACTTAATACTGCTTTTACAAATGGGAATAACCAAGGAAAAATCTGCAACTACAACCCTGGGCCAAAAAGAATAAGAAAGAAGTAGAAAAGAGAGGCAAAACACTAACAATGTAATATTCCATGCCAACAAATATCTAATCGTTGAAAATATGGTCATAGAGGGCTTTCCAGACTTTCTGGAAATAGGCACATTTATTAAAACTTCTTATTATAAGTTTTTGTGAAGCTATATATTTAATCACCATGATTCTGAAGCCTTTCCAAGACATCTTAGTGTGATCAATCCAATTTTTGGTTTTGTAAAGTTTAACTAATAAGCAAAGTGTGATTAAGACATGCAATCTCAAATGTGAGAGTTTAAGGTCAGTGATGTGGAGTATCACCATTTCCCAAGAAAGGATTGATTTGTGATAATCCATTTTGTCTAATCGCACTTTGAGAGGGCACCAGATGCTGTGCGAGTATCTGCAGAACACAGTATATGGAGAATGTCTGCCTGCGGGTAGGAACAGCAGGGACATGCAGGGGAGACTTTAGAATTAAACTTATTTAAGATAAAAGGAGTAAAATATAATTTGTTATTAATCATAAATTGTGTGTATACAAGATTTTTAAAAGGGGACATTTAAAGGGAGGATTTAATAGCTGTTAGCTTTTGGTCTTCCGAAAGGTCAGGTCCTTGTTGATCCCAGAATTCTGAGTAGCTGAGTCACTTTTGGTATTTGATTCTATGTATGCATTTTTAGGACAAGGCCAACATTATTTTCTTACTAGCGAGAGCTTTCAATAGCTCTGATACTTGTTTAACTTCAGTTTCATCGATCTTGCTACCCTTAAGTAGAAATGTGATTATTTCTCTTATCTGATGAAGTATCATAGTTTACTTTTTAGTTAGAGTTAGTAATTCCCACAGTTCAAAAAGTGAATTATCCCTGAATTTATTAATGTCCCAAAGTGTGCAGTGTCTTATTGGAGGGTAGTCAGCAAGATTGATCATGTTATTATTCAATTTTAAATTAGGATTTAGGTGAATGGGTTGGAATGGAAGAAGAGCTTTATCAAGCTTAAGTGATTGAAAAATCTCTGAAAAGTTTTAACTTTATCCTTTAGTACATAATTTATGTTTATTTTCCTAAGAGTTGTTGGCTCCAAGAAGGGAAGCGCTTTAAGGTTAAATTTGTTACTAGATACATGATTATGCCATATCCTAACCCAAGAGGGTGTCCACAACACATTGTCAGAATAGTAATTTTCAATTGAGATAACTCTGTTAGCACATAAGATCTTATAATGTAGGTCTGGCAAACCTGAACCCCCTCTATGTTTCAGAAGTACAAGATTTTGATATGAGACTCTTACTGCTTTTGGGTACCAGATGAATTTCACAAACGCTTTGTGTATCTTAGTGAAGACGTCAGTTGGAATGGAAGAGAAGGATCCGTTAAAACAGTATAAGAGCTTCGGGAGGATATTCATTTTAATGATAGCTGATTTTGACAACACAGGTAGTTTCATCTGTTGCCATCTAGCCATATTCTGTGAAATCCCTGACCATAATTTCAGAACATTACAGTGCATAATGGAAGGATAAGAGTGGTCATAGCAAATCCCTAGATATTTAAAAGGGGTTCCTTTTGGAATGCAATTGTTTGAATCACTAAAGGTCAACCTTTAATGATCGAACAATTACATTTTTGAATGCTCCGAAAAATATAAAAAAAAAAAAAAAAAAAAGGTAAAGTAAAGGGTGTAGGCAGGGGGGCAAGCCCCCCCTGCACCAGCACACTGCCCGCTACTTAAATATACCAACTCTGAGATCGTGCTAAAGTGTAGGAAAGGGAAACCTTCCCTTTCCTGTGCTTAACTCCGTTAAAGTGCTATCTCAGAGTTGGTATATTTAAGTAGGGAGTATCGGGGTGCAGGGGGGCTTGCCCCCTGCTCACAGCAGTTACTTTTGTTTCTTTCTTTTTTTTTTTTTATTACATTTTCAAAGTTTTAGTACTTTGATAATATGGTGTCGACCATATGGTATTCGAAGTACTGAAACTTCAATAATGTAATATGCAACCATTTAAAAGAATATACCATGTTGAAAGGGGAGTAAGCCGTGGTGGTGCAGCGGTAGCATTGTCGCCTCACAGCAAGAGGTTCTCCCATTCAATTCTCAACTGGAGTGCCTTCTGTGTGGAGTCTGCATGTCCTCCCCATGGTCGAGTGGCATTCGAAAGACATGCGTGAAATGGGCTTGTCTTCATTAAAGGTTGGGCGTCGAGCTGGCACCTCAGCACCGTAAAAATCTACTGCCAATCATTAGCAGACCAAAGTTCCGCTGTGGCGACCCCTAACTGGGGAAAAGCTGAAAGAAGAACAAAAGAAGAACCATGTTGAAAGGGGAGTCTATAAAGTAGTTTTCTCTGTGACTTGCAGGGTTGATAGGGAAAATATAAGATTTATTTTGTTTGATTTTATAGTCAGAAGTAACTGCAAAAGTATTCAAGGCTGTGACCAATTTCTTGATATCTCTGTTGGGATGTTCAAAATATATATTCAGATCATCCGCAAATATAGCCAGACATAACTTGGTGTGTAGCACTTTGGGTATTGAATGATATGTCTTTTGCATAATAAACAGGAAAAGGGGCTCTAGATTAAACAAGGGGAGAGAGTGGACAACCTTGTCTAGTTCCGATGGAAATTTTTATTGGTTTTGAATACTTTCTATTTATATATAAGCATGTATATGAGCTATTATATAATATCTTAATTGTATCAATGAAATCTATAGGGATAGCAATATGGGATAGTGCTGCAAACAGAAAGCTCCAGTTAACCCTATCAAATGTCTTACATGCATCTAATATCATTGCATATCTCAGGATTTTGTCACTTTTGACAAGATTAATCATAGTTTCTAGGGTCAAAGTGTTATCCCAAGTGTGTCTATTGCACATAAATCCAGATTGTTCCTGAGAAACTAGGGAGGGCATCATTTTTTTTGAGTCTTTCCACCAGAAAAGATGATAAGATTTTATTGTCAACGTTCATAAGTGAGATTGGTCTATAGTTATTCAGATTCAATTTATCTAAGTTGTTTTTAGGGATAAATATG
This sequence comes from Protopterus annectens, assembly GCF_019279795.1. Lineage (NCBI taxonomy): Eukaryota > Metazoa > Chordata > Ceratodontiformes > Protopteridae > Protopterus > Protopterus annectens. The sequence continues at coordinate 845,975,243 of NC_056733.1, read as the reverse complement.
GTCTTTAAATTATTTATGTAAAGATCCAAAATGCCACTGAGGGAAATACAATTATATAGCTTGAGCAGGATGGGAGCCAGATTATGTTTAAAAGTTTTGTAAAACTCCGAAGTATAGCCACCTGAGCCTGGAGCCTTTTCTAATTTAAGATTACCAATGACAGCTATTATTTCTTGCTGATTCAGCGGGGCAGATAAGATCGCTCTTTGGTCTTCAGTTAATCTCGGGAAAGTAAGATTACCAAGATAATCTTCTATCTCTATCTCCTAGATCGGGGTTTATAAATCATTCCGAGCATAGATGTCTGAGTAGGTCTGATGGAAGAGCTGTATAATTTGTAGGTCTGTTTTCTATGTTTAATCTTGATGGTATATAACGGTTATCCTAGAGGCCTCCTGTTTATTTTCAATTAGTCTAGCTAAAGCTTTAGAGGTAGTTTGTACCCATTTAGAGTACTTAGCTACAAATTTCAATTCCTGTAAAGAATACTTGAATTGGTGTAGATTAAATAATTCTCTTTGTTTTACTAGAATTTGAGATTCTAAAGCTGAAGTTTGATTTGCTTGATAATTCCTATCCAATTCCCTGATTTCGGAAAATACTCGATCTTCCTTCTCTTTCCTCACTTTCTTAAGATAAGGGGCTTTCTGGATAAGTAATCCTCTGATCACTGCTTTACATGCAGCTGTATATCATATGATATGTCTGTGTTATCTGGGCCCTTATCAAATTCTTCTAGAGCTTTAATAATTTCTTTAGTGACTTCCGGGTTATACAATAGGTTATTATTTAGAGACCAATTGGAACCTTTAGTTATATTGGGTAAATTTTGTGCAAAATGTATTATTAAGGTAATCTTTGAGTGGTCTGAGAAAAACCTAGGTTCAGCTAAATAATTTATTTTCCATTCTGTTAACCCTTCTGAAATTAGAAAAAAGTCCAGGCATGACCAAGAATTGTGGCATTTAGAAAAATATGTATAGCTGTTATTTTTTTGAACATCATCACCAAAAGAAATGGGATCAACAAGACCATAAATTGATATGAGATCAGCTAAGGCTAAAGAGACTTGTGTGCTATATGATTTGGATGTACTGGAACGGTCTGATCCTGGCTCTGTTACAGCATTCCAGTCTCCCCCTAGAATATAGTAATGATTCAGAAAATTAGCTAAGATATTACAAATTTTTAGGATAAAGTCCTGCTGTCTAGCACATGGACCATAAACATTCAGAAATAAGGTTGGTCTATTAAGTAAGGGATTCATAGCCATAAAGTAACACTATCTACCCTCAGGATCCATTCCGAGGTCTATAATTGAGACCTGTAGTGAGTTTTTAATTATAGTTGCTACTCCTTTAGAGTTGGCAATGTCTCCAGAAATAATGATGTATTTCATCCATTTCCTATTTTTTTCATTTGTCCAGTCCTCTTCAACCATATGTGCTTCTTGAATAAAGCAGATATTTGCTTCTGACTTCAGAAGTAAATGCATCAGCAATTTTCTTTTGTTTTTGTCATGTAGCCCTCTTACATTCGTGGAGATTAATTTCCACAAACTACACATACTAGTAATTAAAACAGTGATCTAATATTTGGAATGGAATTGAAATGTCTAGAATCAAAAAGAAAAAAAAAAGACTATAAGATGACCCAAGGAAAATTTTTATAATATGTAAAGATGTGTCATTTGACATTAGGGCAGCACAAAACTCTTCCAAACCTACCCCTGTGCCTACCCACTTAAGCACTTTATTTGAAAGAGAAAGGAAGTTAAAGGTTACATATATCTTTGAAATTATTGAGTAATTATCAACAGTAAAATAACTATACATACTATATACATCCCTGTCTTAATCCCAAATGTCACCATCTACTACCCTACGTAAAACATCCACATTATTCCTAGGTGAACATTCTGCCAGCTAAGAATTTGTAGCACCGTACAATATTGGTTGGTTTATATTTTTGAAGCAGCATATATCGTAGGAATAAAAAGTATATCTAATGGTCTAAGAGAAAAATTACAAAACATGTAGAGTCTACAAATCAAGGTGTTTTCTTGTTTTTTTTTTTTTTTCTTCCTTCTTATCTCCTTTCTAAGAAAAAGAAGAAAAATCACCACATACAACTTGGCAGGATTAGTAAAAGTTTCATACATATGTCCAACGCATACAAAAATAATTGCTGAAGTAAGATATGGTAATTTCTAGCACTAACTGAAAATACAAAGCTAAGGAACATTCTGCGAGTAGCCAGATAAACTACTGAATCAGGTGTTGGTTACACACCTGATTGCTTCATCATACAGATGTTAGAATATAATCTGTCTGTCTACCTCCATTGTTTCAGAATGGGCACATATAACTAAGTTTTATAAAATCAAAGTGCGTCATAACTAACATGTCAATATGAATAAAGGCTTGTCCTATAATGACTACACTGTAATTCAAACTCATATATTGCAGAAGTTTAACAACTTATGTAAGACAAGCAGCTTCAACACAGTATATTTTGGATCTTCACCTAGTGGAGCGTACAAGTAGAAATAGCGAGAAAGAAACCCTCTCTAAATATTCAAGCCTTTCCAGACTCTAAAATTAAAAAATGAGCTACTAGCAAAAAAAGTACAACTGCATAACAGGCATCAGTCACTTCCTTCCCCTTAAGAACTCTATGACAGGTTAATCTGAGCATGTCCCAAAGAGAGAAATGAGAGAGGTGAAACAAGTGGACCTTTAAGCTTACAAATTCAAATAATTTTAAGTAATTTTGAATTAAGAAGATAAACAATAAAAAAAAAAAAAAAAAAGATCTGATCCGTGTTCTATTTCCTAAACATGTCTTTTCTTCCTGTATCAGAGCTGCACATTTGAAAACTAAAGCTAAGGGAAATACAGAGCCCTGTGTATCATAATAGCTACAATAGTATCCTAAATGTATGTCCAGCCAGTTTTCCAAACAAGTTCATGTGACCTGAGGTGACTCGGGTAAACATTTAACAGTTTCACCTTAAGTACATCCATGGAAGATTCCTCTGTTATTACTGGGTGTACTTCAAGAAGCAAGAAACTAGAACTAGACTGTCTCTATTGTTGCTGAGACCGGAACCGGGAGTTCCTGTTAAGGTAACAGTCTTTGGGCATGGAAGATTTTACCTTTGGAAGGCTCATGATGAGTAGAATGCATTGGAACTTTTGTTCCTAGGTCTCATGCACATGACTGGATTATTACTGAAATTGAATTAAAAGTTTATCTGTGGCATGAAGGAACTGAAAGTATCAGTCGGAAGGAGAAATTTTGAAATTACTAGCTTCCACTGTAAGAAAAATAGTTTCTCACTGCAAAGATCAATTTCTTAAACCTCAGGTGCTTTACCAAAGCACTTTATAAAGACAGATTTAGCATCTCTAGGTTAGTCTATGATGTATTCTTCTTCATTGTGGAGAAAATATAGCTTGTTAGGAAATCTCATCTGGAATTTAATTTTGCACTTAATGAGATCTGCTCAGTACGGGGAAAGTCTACAGCGCCTTTCTTTGATTTCCACTGGGAGATCCTGTGAGAGAGAAATTGCGTATCTGTTCCATTTAAAATATTTCTGTTTTTTGAATGCAGATTGGATACTGTGCACATCTTGATAGTTGAGGAGTTTGGTATAGATTATTCGTGGAGTTACAGCATTTTGTTTTGTGTACAGTGCATGGTGGGCCTTCTCACTTATAATCTCATTTTTACCATCATTCGGGTGTGAGATAGCACTAAATATTTGTTTAAGTGTTGAGACAAGTTGATTGTGCTCAAACTTTTCTGGGAGCCCCCTGACAATAATATTACTGCGTCTACTTCTCGCTTCCATGTCTAGGATTTTCAGTTTTGTCAGCTATTGTCTTGTCTTTGGCACTCACTTCCTTTCTTAATGCCTCACTTTGTAGCTCATTAGCCTTAGTCTTTCTTCCACTAGATCTAAGCGTTCTGCGATTTGATTTATTGTATTTCCGAATTTTGCAAGTTGTTCGGAGAACCCTTGCACTGCACTTTGAAGTGGTAAAGGGGCATTTTTAAGCTCATCCATGTGTATGGTATTATCCAGTTTTTGTTTAGAATTGTCTTTAGCTTGCTCCTGTTGGAGTTTGGATGTTTTCTGCCTTTTGGATATAGTCTCTTTTTCAGGAGACGCTATAGCAAATAGTTTGGTTTTTGAAGTTTGAGTATCCATGCCTTCCAGATCTTTAGGCATTTTATCACAGCAGCTTTACTTCAGCTTTACTTGTTTTATCTCATGCAGCTGCTATCCTCTGTCAAGGTGCTGATGTTCTCAGGCCTCTTATTTAAACGTGGTAGCTCGTGTCAAAGATGATCAGAGAGAGAAAAGGCAGTTTATATTTAGACAGTGTAAATCTGGAATTCAGTCAGGTTAGCAGCTGGATACGTGCTAACTCTTCCTTTTAAATTTAGTTTGTTTTCTGATACTTGCTGGCTATTTGACTCTATTTTTCAAATAGCTGAATGGGAGCTTTGTGGAGTAGGTGTTTGCTAGAATACCACCATTTTGGAATCCCAGGATTTGGAAGTTTTATAGGTCATGACACAGATGCCAGTGACTTCAGAAACTTCATAAGAAGAAGAAATTAAAAGAGATGCTGTAGAAATGCTACTTGTTCAGACATGCCATAAGTTCAGGATAGTTGCATAATGCTAAGTGACTTCATTTGCTAACCAAACCATTTTACAGTCACTGGGGACTTATACACTTCTGTAAAGTCATCATTCCACATCAGCTAAGTACTTAAATGCTGTATTTTCACAAATAAAATCTGAGAATGTTTAAATGTCAGGAGAGAGAGACAAATATAGCAAGTACTGGCTCAGTGACAAAGTACAAATAAAGCAGATGGTGCAAAATATTATTTTCAGTAACACATATTGGATGTATATTAGAACACCAAAGTTTCAAAACTTTGAGTGTTCTAATATCAAACCATATTCAACTAAAAGTACAATAGCCAAACAAGACAAATAAATGAACAAATAGCAGAAACAGTGGCTTCCAGCAATGAACTCCAAATACTCCAAAAAATAGCGTACAGAATCTTTAATTACCGCTTTCATCAACTGACTTCCTCAGAATACTTGATACAAAAAGAACACACCCTTAAATACACATTTCAATTAGATAAACAATTAATTAATTAAAGACTTAAAATTATACTACAACCAAAATATATATTATAAAAAATCAATTTTAAAAAGAAGACAATAATAATTCATTGTGTTTATCAATATGTAATTTCCTATACTTTAAAAAGCACTTTACATTAATGGTTTCATTAAGACCTGGTGGTTGGTCTGCTTTTAATTTTATCTGCCACAAGGTCTCTCTTTGTTCAAGATAATTTTAAAATCACCAGCCCTTAAATCTTGTGTACAAGCTTCCAAAATTGTAAAAACAAATTTCTTAAAGTTTGTGCAGACAATAGAATGTTTGAATAATGCACTTTTGAGGTCTTTAATCTTTATGTTGTATAAATGCTCTTTGATTCGTGTGCCCAAACTCCTCGTGGTCATGCCCACATAAAATGCGGGACAGACCGTGCATAGAGCAATATATACAACACCAGAGGCATTACAAGTAAAATGTCCTGGAACCTCCATTATTCTATCTATAGTGGTGATAGAAATAAATGAACCTGTAGAGATGTATCTACATATTTTGCAATTGTAACAGCAAAACATTCCTTTTTTCACAGTATTGGTTTTACTAGTTGACACCTTGTTATATTCAAGCATTTTCTTTATATTATAATTATTTCGATAAACAAAATTTGGTTTATTACCAACCACCTTATAGATGTCATAATTTCCCTGTATTACTCTCCAGTTTTTTTCCATAACTGACTTAATGTTATTAATATTGGTGTTCATTCCCAAAGAACAAATTAGTCCTGGATCTATAGGACTACATTTTTCTTTCTGATTTATCTTGGCATTATTTAAGATGGCCGGATAGTATATCTCATGTTTATCAAATATCTCATTACCACTGTCAATTACCAACTTTTCATCATATCCTCTGTTAACAAAGAGAGATGCAATAAAAATAAATTCTTGTATTAAATCTTCACTTCTACTGGTCATCCGACAGGCTCTAATATATTGGCCCCTTGGAATATTTTTAATAATATGCTTTGGGTGATTACTCTGGTAATGTAAGTAGCTATTTGTGAAAGTCTGTTTCCGAAAGATTTTACTATGGAACCTCTTGTCAGCGTCATCCCACCACAAACAAATATCCAAAAAATTAATTTTTGAACCAATATCACCTTTAGTGAATTTTAAGAAATGACATAATAGATTGACATCCTTAAAGAATTCATTTACTGTATCATTATTTCCCTCTATAATAAAAATTAAATCATCTATAAACCTTGAATAAAAAATAATTTTAAATTTACTGTTTAATACTGACAAATGTTCAACCTCCCACCATGCCATAACCATATTGGCATATGCTGGTGCAGCCGGGGAGCCCATGGCTACCCCTCTAATCTGTTGGAAATAATGATTTTTAAATAAAAAATAATTGTTTTCTAATATTATTTCCATGAGGTTACATATAGTTGAAATTTTGTTATTAGAAAAAACAGTGTTGTTAGTTAAAAACATCAGATAGCTTCTACCCCATCATCATGGGGTATACAGGTATACAATGATACTACATCCAACGTAAAAATAATGTGCATCTTGGGATTGAAAATTCCCTTTTCTTGAAACTCTCGTAGTTTTTCTAAGAAATGCCAAGAGTCCTTGACATAAGACTTACATTTAGTTAATAATGGCCCCAAACAAGCATCCAAAACTAATGAAATTCCTTCGGTGATGGAATGAGGGGCAGATACTATGGGACGAAATGGAGGAACACTAAGTTGTTTGTGTGTCTTCGGTATTCCAAAGAACACCCCTATTTTGGGGTATTCAACTACACAGAAGTCATATAGTTCAGCACTTATGTCTCCTGACATCAATGCTTCATAAAGATGAGAATTAATAAAACGATATGACCTTTGTATATCTAGCATAGTAACTTCCTTATATTCATTCTGATTTCCTAATATTTTTAACATATTGGTTTCATAGACTTCCTGTTCCATTATTACAATATTGGAACCTTTATCACTTTTCATGTATCTGTAATGCTCAGTTGAACCCCTAAGGTTCTCTAATGCTGTCCTTTCAGCTTTTGTAAGGTTGTCAACAAAATAGTTCTTAGTGTTAAACACCTTATTAATGTCAGCTATACACATTTCTTCAAACACTTTTATTGTGTTGTGTAATTTTGGAGTGTAACTCGAAGGTTTGAAAAAAACACTTTCAGTAGGCCTTAAACCATGCATAACATATGTTAGATTGATTTTTCTAGTGAATTTTTTTATATCAACTACTGTCCTACTATAACTTCCCCTATTACAAGGTACAAAATTCAAACCATATTTTAGCACATTGATTTCAATTTCACTGAAAGTATGTCCAGATAAATTAATAACATTAAAACAATCATTGCATTCATTTAAATTTCGTCCTCTGACGAGTTTGACCCCAAAAAAGTTTTACTGCGTGTTAATACAGTACTCTTATTGATGTTACTGTTACTATGACTGTTAGTAGATGTTTTTCTGTTTTGTACCCCCTCCTTATTAGTCCCCTTAGGTTTTAAAAGATACATGTAGATACATCTCTACAGGTTCATTTATTTCTATCACCACTATAGATAGAATAATGGAGGTTCCAGGACATTTTACTTGTAATGCCTCTGGTGTTGTATATATTGCTCTATGCACGGTCTGTCCCGCATTTTATGTGGGCATGACCACGAGGAGTTTGGGCACACGAATCAAAGAGCATTTATACAACATAAAGATTAAAGACCTCAAAAGTGCATTATTCAAACATTCTATTGTCTGCACAAACTTTAAGAAATTTGTTTTTACAATTTTGGAAGCTTGTACACAAGATTTAAGGGCTGGTGATTTTAAAAATTATCTTGAACAAAGAGAGACCTTGTGGCAGATAAAATTAAAAGCAGACCAACCACCAGGTCTTAATGAAACCATTAATGTAAAGTGCTTTTTAAAGTATAGGAAATTACATATTGATAAACACAATGAATTATTATTGTCTTCTTTTTAAAATTGATTTTTTATAATATATATTTTGGTTGTAGTATAATTTTAAGTCTTTAATTAATTAATTGTTTATCTAATTGAAATGTGTATTTAAGGGTGTGTTCTTTTTGTATCAAGTATTCTGAGGAAGTCAGTTGATGAAAGCGGTAATTAAAGATTCTGTACGCTATTTTTTGGAGTATTTCATATTCAACTAAAGTTCAAAACATCAAACATACAGAACAGTGATTTGTTTTCCTAGGGAAAAAATTTGTTGTTCCAAAACACATACACACAACACAAGCACACCAAACAAACAGCAATCCACACACATACACCTAAACTCTTACACCTAACCCTACACTAAACTATACATACAGCACTAACTATCCACTCACCTTAACCCAAACCCAATCCCTAAGGTCCGTCACTATCGCACAGTCACCTCACCCACGCCCTAACCCTAACTCACCTACCCCACCCTAACCCTCGCGTCCACACAATCGCACACTTACCTGACCCCGACCCGTAACTTTCCACCACAGCACTGAAAATACTGAAGCAAAAGAAACGGACAACCGAATTCTTTCCCTAGGAAAAAATATGGTTTTCTGTTTCTTCAATATTTTCAGCATTCGCTGAAAATGGGTCGATATTAGAACACGCGAAGTTTTGAAACTTCAATGTTCTAATATAGATCCTATATAGATATTAAATAACCAAAAGGAGGAAATGATCCCTCAAGAAATGCTAATACTGTCATGGTTAAAATTAGCAATTGAATTAATTCAGCACAATAGCATAATTTGCTATTGTGCATTGAATATTAATATAAAATTCCAGATGTTGCTCAGCTCAAGGCTGTTATAAATATATTAGTAATTAGTGTGCTAAGTCAGTTGTTTTAAGACATGAAGTATCAGAACAGGTGATAAACGATAATGGTGATTGTTTGTGTGCCATGAGTTCAGAAACTTTTTTGAGAGCTTGGGAATTTTAACATATTGCATCCAGTCAAATATATCCGCACTTAAACGGGCATGATTCAAACTATAAAGAAGATATTTAAGGAAAGTTATATATATGATCAAACTGACTATCATTTAAAATTGAAAAGCAAAAGTACATGTTTCGGGACATCCAACCAAGAAATGTTAGATTCCATTTTAAAAGTGCCATTGCAATCGGTCTTTAGCTATGGTGAGCAGCTTCAAATTTTAATACAGGATCTACCAACAACTCATTCGCATAAGCCTTACTTACTACTTCTTACGGTGCTACGTTACTGAGGGTGGTCTGAAGCCAAACTAGGAAAGTAGCTACTATTGTCACTACAGGAAATCACTCCAGTACCAAGACCGTGTATAGCTGTCACATTATATCTTCAATGGGTTTTTGAGAGGTAGCAGTCTTCTTATTTATGAGTGATACAGTGATCATACTGCGAATCATAACAATATACACAGTCTATAAATGGCAGTGGGCCACCTTCTTTTATAATAAAACAGGGATGTAGTACACCTCTGCCTACAAGTAATATGGGGTGTGGGTCACATGATAGATTGCATTCTTGTGTGTAAAGTGTCAATAATGTACTATCTGTCTGTCTGCATGTCTCATGTCTCTACAGGCCTCATGCTTCTGCCTACTGGTGCAACTGGTGTTACATCTGTTTTTTTTTTGTACAGAACCTGAGCCTGAAGCCAAAACATTACTTCTTAGCCAATCCATACTGCTATATGTCAAACCTTTAAATTAGAAAAAAAAATCATGTTAAAGTAATTTAGACATTCCTGTCTGTATTCAGTGAGATCAATCCAGGACAGTCTAGTCATTTTAAAGAAAAAAAAATGAATGTCAGGCATGGCTTATGCAATAAGCATTTAGATTTTAAGTAATGTAAGAAAAAAAGAAATTTGGAATAGATGAGTCATTTGACTCAAAACTGAGATCTCTTTGCTGAGAACAAGGGATGGATGGAGGGATAAATACAAAGAGAAAGATATATTTTTTCCTTTCTTTTCAAATGTCCTTGTAGTTTTATAACAGGCAAGCTTCCTAGCTTTTGATCTTTGCTTTCTGTTCTCAGTTTGACTTTTTTCTCCATGTCATTGCAGATTGCTATAGTCAAGTCACACACAGACCCTAGAGCATGTCTAATAGGATTCCATGGACCCAGAATACAAAATGATTGTTTTTTAAGTAGGTCACATTTTACTCTTGTAGAACTGATTTACCTAGTAGTACTCCTTTAATCCAAATAGTGCCATACTGAGCCTGGCACTTAAATGTAAATAATTTCACAAAGTCCCTTCTGTTTTTTACATGTGAAATATAAGGACTGCACTATACATCAGTGTTTCTTCACTTTACTGCAACAGTATTATACTGTACTGTACTATACTATAGTATATTATACTATACTATACACCATTGCATTATACTATATGAATATTTCTAAAAAAAAACATAGCAGAACATATTGCAATGTATAAAACTACTGCATTACAGGCACTGAGCACAACAAAGAAAGTCTAATTCATAAGAAAGCTGTAAGTACATAAATGTAATACTGCTGGTGATATATAACTAGGTCTTAATAATGTATTTTTGTGGAACAGATAGAGCTGGACACGTACAGAGCTGTAAAGGTCTCTGGCCTGGCTTCCCTTGAGGTATATAGTAAGGTGACTAGCTGATATAGGATTTTGGTGAATTGCTAATGAAGCATACAGAACTGATCACCCCATTCAGGGCTGCAGAGAAGTCATTTCTCAAAAGTATTTTTATGCACATCACTTAGTTATTAAATTTATTTCATTCTGTTAATGAAACATTTCACTTTACCCATAAGAGTTAAGCACTCATCTACAAATGTAATTTTACAGCATGCATGTTTCCTACATCATCTACCTAAAACTGATGATAATTAACTTCCTTACATCCTACACTAATATCAGTGCAATTCATCACCCTTTATTATTTTTAATTATTCACAGTGCAGACCTTTACAGCACCATACTAGACCTGTCATTATTAATCATCGAAGTTTTAAAGTAAATGCAATTAATATATTGTCTAATCTATTTCAAAGTATAACTATTGGACAAACAGCAACATTTCTAACCAGCTTCCACCTCTCCTACTGAACTTTAATGCACAATAAAAGGTACCCTAAAACAAGGTCACTTTTAAATTGTTTGCACCACAATAACTGAATTATACTCCAGGATTCACCCCTACTCTCCATTTACTTCTGTATTAACTGCAACATAGTTTAGACCTCATATAACTAATGAGAAAATCCTACGACAAAATTACATCCGATAGAGCTACAAGGATGTAGATTGAAATGCTTTCTTCCACTTACACACTGGATCCAGTTCAAATACCAGAAGCTACAGGTACTGAAACCTTACCAATCACTCAAATTATATTCCCCTAAACAACAAAAGTATTATAAATATATGTTCCCATAAACATTCATAACATCAAGTGGAATACACACTGTAATGGCTGGCAACTTATATGCACTCACAAACTGTGCTAGGTGATGCCAAGTGATGTTAACACTAATTTATTTATCCCTTCATATTTAACCAAAACTTACAACATTTTGACATTGTTCTTTACAGCTAGTAAATACAGTCTGTCCTCTACATCACACACACACACACACACACACACACACACACACACACACACACACACACACACACACACACACACACACACACATGCGCACATGTGCACACAACTGCCATTACTTGAAGATGCTGTGGACTAGTTCAGCAAATCTCCTTCCAGCATGAACTCTCTGACACCATCTAGGGCACGAAGAGTAAAATTCCACCTAATCTCATGGATTACAATGAGGATGAAGAAGCAATGTCAGACAAGAACCACCTACAAACAACTATCAACATCTAAAGACTACCACATCTTCACAATTGTATAGACAAGCTAAATCAATGCAATTTCTTCTGTGTAAAACTAAACTGGAATACTTCTGCAGTTTCCAAATTAATACAAATAATTAAAATGCCTTTTGGAAGGAAATGCAAAAAAATAGTTCTTTCATGATACCAACTCCAAAACAAACCCATATCCCAAACGTTTACCACATATCACTGCCCAACAATTCTCATGCACATAATTCCAATCCGTCTAAACCTAGCAAAAATATCTGTCTTAAATTAACTTAGCACTCGCCCTACTTAGAACTCTTAATGTCACATCTATTTAAATCAAGCTCAGAGCAGTCTCAAATTCCTCAGTTATTAGAAAATGGAAATCAGAATCTAAAACAAGTATATTGAAAGTAGTGAATATAGTAACAGAGATAAAACAACTGGAATTCAGATCTTTAGAAAAGGGTAGGAGCAAACTATGTAGGAAAAAATGGGAATTGTGGGACTAATATATACAAGGGAGGAATGAGGTTTAAAAGGTGGCAGGACTTAAATGAGCTTTGTAATGTTTGAGTGAGAAAGATGGGTTCATTATAAGTGATGTATAATATTTGCAACTGGGAGTGTGTCAGTATGGATTGTGATATAAAATGCTTGAGACTAGGATTGTGTTGTTGTGGTTTGTTTTCATTTATATAAATGTATGCTTGCCTATGTAGTAAGTGATGGTTTACTAAAGATGTTTCTTGTTAAAAAAAGGCAGGAATTGAAACATTTGTGTAATATTGCTTAGGTTATATGTTATATAGCAATACATATGATGTATAATGTTTGTTATGTTACTATAGTTTGATTACTTTTATATGAATGTAAATTTGCCTATGTCACAAGTATTCAATAAAAATGTTTGAAAAAAATCTCAAATTCCTAATAATAGCATTTACAGATGACTATCCTTGTCTACTTTATTTCACTTTTCCATGACGTCAAAATTAATACAAGTTAATTTTCTTTAATTTGCAAAGAATACCTCAAGTGCCTTCTACACAAGTGAAGCCCTAACCATTCCATATCCAGGATCAGACCTAGAACCATAAATTTTCCCACTAGCTGAATTATTTGAAAATATAAATCAAAGGCAGCAAGTATTCTACCCGTCAGAAAATGTATATGTAATCCCCAAAGAGAACGTACATTTTTCCACCCATCATGAGGATAGATATTGCCTTACTCCCATGAATAGATAATGTATATAATAAACCAAGCAAAAATGAATTGCTGCCATATCCCTTAGTCCATCTAAAGTTGGTAATGTCAGATGTTCCATCTCAAAAACCATCTTCTCATTTTGGAGTACAAACAGAGAATACTGACTTCTTTTCCGTTGTTTAATCAGTCGGTAGCAGTGTGTGTGTGAAATGTCAGAATCTATTATCACAGGCTGCACCCACTGGGATTCCTCACAGTACATTACTTGGTTCTGTGTTATCTTCTACATTTCTGAATAGCATGCATTCATTATTATTTCAGTATGCTGATAAGCCTGCCACTATATACCAGATACTATACACTTTTTCAGTAATACATTGCAAGCCTGAGTCATACTTGGATACCGTTTAGCTCTTGTTCAAGATCTCTGTACTTCTAATACAACCAATGAAATCAAAAATAGTTTTAACCCCAAGTTTTATCAAAACTACTAAATCATCCCTTGTTCACATATCTTCTTCTGGTATACATTTGGAACCTATACTCAAATATTTTGAAACTACCTCATGTAAAGGTGTGTACACACAAAACTCCTTCAAAAGTTTACTCGTATCTGGGACTGTTTATTCAAACAATGCAGTAAACCAAAAGCCTATGTTACTTTTGCCATACTTGTCTAACAAGAAAATTTCAAAATGGGTGTATTTTGTATGCCAACCTGTGTAATACCTTATTTGCAAAACTTCAAAGTGCAGAGCACAAAATTCTAAACTTGCAACCAACCATTCTAAATGAATTAATCACCTGAGGGTCTTTTCCAACAACGATAGCCTAAGCTTTGAAATAAAATTCTTTTCTCATAAGGAATCCTGAAACACAAAATCTTGTTCAAGAGTTGCATATCATCCATAATTCTATTTCTCACTGTAAGAGTCACTCTCTGAACTCTTTGCACATTGACAGCCTTGTCACTTCTATCAGCAAAGAGGAAAAAAAAAACACTATGAGAATATTCATTTTCTGAAGCCAGAAACAAAACTTCTTACTATCTCCTGCATGGAACTGCAATTCACTTTCTAATTTTAAGAAACATGAAACTTAATAATCACATTCCAGTTAACACTGGACATCTGGGGTTGACCTTGTTATACCTCACTTTACCTACAAGTGCAACAGAAATTATAAATTATAACGCCAAGCCTACCAACACTAGCCTCCTCCTCATGTTGCTCTCTCTTGCTTCTCTTATCTACTTCACTACAAATTCTTGCTCTATGCAATATACGTATGCTATGTATCAAATCGTTAAGCACTGTTTCCTAAACCAGCTAGTCCATTTTCTGAAGCTTTCAGTCTATTATAGCTTTAACTCTAACTAATACTTAATTTTAATTTAAATTGCTAACAACTGGATTCACATGCCATATAATATACTTCAATATGAAATCTTATTTCAGGTGGATTGCCGAAACTAATGCTAGTTTCATGTATTATAATTATACATTACATTTTCAGTGTACGACTGGCCAACGTCCTATCTAGAATGTGTTTCAGAGCCATTTGCCCACTGACTGCCAGGAAAGGACTACTCATCCTTGTGATTATGCAAAGGATCAAGCAGGTTATCAGAAAATGGATGAATGCATATTTCAGCTTTTCATACCTACTACGAGGACAAACTGTCAGAATTTTATTCATATGTTTTCCAAGATATCATCATTCACTTTTGACTATATCTGTAAATACTACGTAAAATGTCTATATAATCATTATCTTTATAATTCATTTTTCATGTTTGCTTATGAATGTTTACATTTTTGAAGCTTTTTCCTTATGCCAAGCAAGAAAACAATCCCTTCAAAATTTGACTTACCTGTAAACAATATAAAATAAAAATAAACCACATTACATTTCTTACCCCAGGGTTAATAGTTCATTAACAGTCTGATGTGGGCTATCAGTAATATGGGATACTGCTAAGCAGGATATGGCTTAGGATATACACAGATTAAAATCAATCACTGACATGCAGGTATACTGCTTTGGGCTGTAGTACACATTGAAAGTTTCAGCCCTAATTAGTGCCACACCCACTGAGGGAGTCGTTACTTGGGCCTGTCATCAGCACTGTGGAATATGATGTCTGAGAGGCCAGACATGTTAGGAATTGAACATGCTTACTGCTAGGGCTCAGTGGGAGATTTGAATGTAAGATGTGCTGCAGCTGATGTGCTGGGAGGCAAGCATACAAAACTGGTTGCAGAAAAGCAAAGGACAGAAAGTTTGGCACCTGCTTCTGTTACTAGGCAGTTCGATGTGGCACTCAAGAGTGGCTGACAGCTGAGTTCATTCTTTGTATGAGTAGATAAAAGGGCTCTGACCACCAAAAGGAATGGGCATAGACACACGAAGAAAATCACTACCGGGTTAGATAAAGGGTAGACTTAAGACTCCGGTCATCACTAAAATGACTGAGGGGGTCTGTAGGGAGGTCTGTATTCACCACTGGGATAAGCAAATTGTGTAGTCATAAATCATTTGTATTTTAAGCAAATATAAAGGACACTAGTCTCTGTTACTGTGCGTATGGCATAATGTTGGGGGTACTAACCACAATTAGGATGTATGAGGTGAAAGACATGAACTTCTATAAGTCTGGGGGCCCACACTTCTGGCTTGCATGTCTGTACACCTCATTTCCTTTTCATTATTAAGACAAACACTGTGTCAAAATGTTAATAGTGGCATAGTTAAAGAATTACAAACCTCTGCTGCTACATATTTTTAAGAGTATTTTCTGTATCCTTATTAGAGCTATGTCAGAGGCTTAAAGAGGATGGAACAGGTATGCTTTAAAAATTGGGAACCACCATAATGAGCCCTGCATATTGTGCAACTTTAAATCAACTGTAAGCACTTTATGACTCCAGTCATGTAATGGAGTACAGTCAGGGCCAGTGTTAGAATTTTAGGGGCCCCCAGCAGATGTCAAGTTGGGGGCCCCCTAGGGATTTCTAGTCTATGCATCACTCTATCGCTGATACCCCTCCTAAGCAACCTTTTAGTTCATGCTGCAAACTGACTGACCTGTAGCTATGATGCTCTTAATTACTACAGGCCTGTGTACCACACTATGTTGGCTCATCTCACAAAGGGACATTTACAGTTACTGCAATTTAGTTGCACCAATGATACATTGCAGGAACTCTATGTACAGGTCTGGATGTGAGTGAAATGGCGCCCTATGTCTACTGTTTTACACACACACACATACACACACACACACACACACACACACACACACACACACACACACACACACACACACACACACACACACACACAGCTCTACTATACATGATCGAAATTGCAGAAAGCCGAAACCCATATGGCTAAGACCATATGTTCGACTTCTGCTATTTTGGACATGTAAAAATAAAAAATATACACAACAGTAACACACTTTCTAAGTGTTAGTACGAGGCCCCCCAGCACCTCCCGTGGGGGGCTATGTCCACCACACCACCCGTAACTTTAATATACCAACTCCAAGATCACACTACAGTGCAGAAATGGAAACATTTCTATTCTGCACTGCACAGAGATGTCCGTTACACATGGTTGGGATTCCAAAAGTCGAACATTTGGTCTTGGACATATGACTTTCAACTTTGTGGCATTTCAACCATGTGCAGGGGACCCCCCCCACACACACACACACACAAACACACACACACCATACTCTCTAATCTTCCTCTGATCGCCCCCCCTCCTCACTTGGGCTTCTGATGCTAGCACATTACTTTTTTCTTTCTTTTCTCAAACTTTGCTTTACTCTTCAACTTTTTCAAGAAGCCATATCTTCCTACATGCTCACCTTTTCATCCAATGATGACTTGAACAGAAATTTTGATTAAGCAAAGAAACTGTGTTGCTGTTCAGCTTCAGTTTTCCTTACTTCCTTTCAGCACACCTTTCCTGACCAAGTAAGCACAGTAATAACCATTTAGGAAATAATTCAGTTAAGCCAGAGCCACCAGAAGCCATTGGGTTATGCATGTTCTGAAATACATGTAGAACATTTTCCCAACTTTTTAATCCAGGTTGTAACAAAGGCTTAATGTTCAAAGATGACAAAATATTAACTCAAAATAAACTAACAAACCAATTGTTGTCTTGATACACAGGTCCTATCTTGGAACTGCCTTCCTCCCTAACCCCCCAAAAAAGCCTGCCTATACATCCGTCTGGTGTTAGACTGGGATGAACGCTGGGGTTCAAATTGCCATTGTCATGAGTTTCAAGTGAGTGCTGACATACGTACTGTATAAATAGCATGTCTGCTCATTCCTCAACCCAAACTGCCAAAGGCAGCTACCTGCATGCATGCCTGAAGTGTGATTGTGAGGAAAGTGAAAAAAATAACAACTTAGACAGTGCACTGCCCTTGCAAGAACTATAGTAACCCTTGTACAACTCTGAGGTCTGTCAGAAAAGTAAAAGTAAAAAATGAACATGCTGTCCTCAGTACAAACACAAGCTATAATATCCTCATGTGCATACTTCTAAGGTTTGACCATGATAACAATTAAAGTAGTAATAACCACACAATCCACCCCCCCCCACACACACACACACACACACATAACCTACAGCAGTTGTTTGTACACACACATCTGAGCAGAGCTGGTTTTAGAATGGGTGCAGTTGAGAGAAGAGGCCATTATCATATTTATCCTAATAGGGTCATATCAAACCCCTGTTCAGGTTAAAGAGCATAATCAGAAAATTAATGTTTTCCTCCTCATTTTCCCCAACCAGCAACAGTTTTTTTGGGCCCCCGTACAGTCAAGGATGATTAAGGGAGCCCCATGTTTCCATTTATACAGTCTGGGGAGAGGACATCTGGTGAAATCCTGACACTTTAAAAGATTACAGTTTTACTATGTTCACTTCCAAAGGTGATTACAAATTGTGTGTGTTTCTTGAGATTCTTTTGTCTGCAGACATATGTTGAATTATTGAGTACAAAGAACAAAATCATTACTACTTTCTTTTAATAACTCTTTTGATCCATTCAAGCTGTTTTGTTTTCAGTTTTTGTTTCCCGTGCTCAGACATTCACACATTTTATTTCTGTTCAGTTATACTGCTCTGGTAATAAGATAATCAGGAAGCTTGAGGAACAGTGGGATATGGAAGAAAGCAAGTTTAAGGTGCAGTACTGCTAGAAATGACAGTGGGGCCCTGTACTGAATTACCAACTTGAGTGGTAAAGTGTGAGTCAGTAATGGGGTTTAAGGGTGTCTGTAATAACTGGAAGAAAAAATGAACCAGGGCAAAAGGCTAGTAGGCCATGCATAGGAGACACAATGCACCTGAACTTTTCTTCTGTCAACATCTTTTCTTACATACATATTTTCAGTTATGTTGCAAAAAGTGGCACACTAGACATTTAACTATCTACAGGAGCGGTTGCCATCATTGAGTTACATCAGTAACAAACAACATTGTCTATCCTGAACACTATGCTGTGTAAATGTTTACACTATTTGAACAGTACTATAAAATTGTAAGGTCTGATTCCTTTGCAGTCTGTACATTATACATTCCTCCTCCCTAACCAGTGCAGCTGCATAAAAATATCCTGTATAAATGTGCTGCTTGCTCTAATGCACAGTAAATATATTGTCTGCCTGTAAAGATTATATCACAACAGTTTTATATATTTAAAATATATATTCTAGGAGTAACTTGGATGGACGTGAAAGCATAAGTCAGCTTTGTTCCCCCTTAATCCTTCATAAAATTGGTGATTTTTGGAGAAAAGGTGGTGAATTACACTTAATAAATAATGACAACCATTAGTTATAAACTTCTTTTACTTCGGAAAAAGTACATTAATTTCAATTATGTTGTTCTTTCAATGTTTCATGCTAATGGTAGCAATATTTTAAAAGTGTTCCTGATTATTTCGGGATTACAAAAGCAAATCAAAATAAGCACAACTGTAACTAACAAAATATTTGAATTGTCATGAAAAGAAAATGCCCAGATGCAACAGGTACTACTATCAAAAAAAAAAGAGTCTTATACCCACATACATGTTACTTGTTTGCAAGTGGGAAGAGATAATGCGTATTAATAATTTAAACGTCTGTCCATTTAGTATGAGTGAAGCAGAAAGGCATACAAAATATATGACAAACTTAACTGTAATCTGAAAAGCACTGCAAGTTTGTCCCCCCCGCTCCCCCCACCAATGGGAATGGCAGATGAAAAGGAGAGCTACGAAAGTTTTGCAGCCCTAAACAAAAAACCTAAGCAGGTGACTTACAGATTCAAGGATCCTTTTTATTATTTTCCTCACAGACAATTAACAGGAAACAAAGCAGGTGTTTCTGGACAGTCCAGCATGGGACCAAGCAGTTTCCCTGGCGACCCTCCTTTCAGGTTTCTTTTGAGTTGACGTCAGCAGTGAGAGCTGTGAAAGACACTGCTTCCCCAAAGCTTTGTGAAACGTAACAAACCAGGCGTTAGTTTCAAGCATTCCTTAGCAACACTCATTTACATTTTTCGAAAGTTGTGTTTTTTTGTCAGAACATTTATTGGTGAAGCACATTACACTATAAGTGACTTTACCATTTTCTGCCAGACTTTAGCAACTGAGTTAGCATAACACTGTGACAAGATTTTAATTCTTGCCAGGGTATGTTTGGGAAGATCAAACACCAAAGACTAACGCAACATTCAAAATGTGTTTTACTAAGCTGGGCTTCCTTGAAATAAACCGCCAACTTCTCTAACCTGTCCCAAAATGCTATAATCTCGTAGTAGGAATACGAAGTTAAGAGGGTGGGTATCTCCTCGTCAGTATGTTCTTTTAAATAATTTAAATCATATCTTGCCCCACTGCTTGTGTATAGCCAACAGATGGGAAAAAACAGAAATGCACATAAGGAGTCTTAAGGAAGCTTTCAGTAATGGTCGGAGCAACCCGTGGCTGCTGAATGGGGACCCTCATTTGCAGGGAGGTAATCGAGAGCTCCCCGTGGCCGTGGGTTTCGTGGGTGCCTAACGCCGGCTATGAGTACAGTTTCAGATTAAATGTCTACATAAAATTCACCACTTGTTAAGTACGTCTAGGAAATACATCCAAAGTTGATTTGTTTTATATGTATCTCTACCCAAAATGACAAAAGGGACAATGCTGACATACTGTAAATATATTGATATCTACAAGATACCTGCAGATACTTAAGTAATATAAAAAGATATCTCTCAAATTGCATCAGATATACTTACTTTGATGGGATAATGATGTAAAGATGGGTTTAAAGTTACCAGGAGTATGAGAAAAAATATGGGAATACAGAAGGCCCTCTATACAGGGCTCAATTAAATAAATACTCATTCTGAATTGATGAACAAATAATTTTGTTTGATTATTTATTTGTCACTCATTCATTTAATTAATTAATTAGTTAATTAATTAATTTATTTGTTTGCTTACTTGCTTTCTTACTTATTTACATTTATTAACTAGGATTTTGTTCTTGGTAAGTCCTGCTTATAGTAGAGTCTTAGGGGCAGTAAAATCTCCAGAAATCAAAACAGTACCCACATACAACATTATCCGTTCAATATTCATATCTTGGGAAACACAGGATAACAACAAGCAAACAGAACTAGAGTTATAAAAAAACTAGACCTGGCATAAATATAGTTAAACAGAAGCACTGAACCTTTGTAACAAACTGCACTGCTGTATTCTGCTCCACATGCCCTGTCCACTGCAAAACATGCATCTGTAAATGGACCATAACTGGTCAGCAGGGATTATTCTAGAATACTTTTAAAATCAGTCAATCAGTGGAGGCATATTAATTTCATACAGGCACTTATAAAAGGTCAGCTAACATACGAGTATCTGAAAATCAGAAAGAGTGTAAAATGCCTTTTTAGTATTCCAATCCTTTTTTAGGAGGGTATTATATAAACAAATAATTCATACCTTATAAAAACAGCAGTTCTATTTTAATCTATTCTATTCTATTCTAGTGTTGTGTTATTGTTAAACTATATTACATTCCAACACAGAACAATACTGTGATGTAATATTTCATACTGTATTATTTATGTATTAAATTACATTTTACTTGTTATATTATTCATTTATTCATTAACATTTAGGTGATATTTACTAGGTACACTACCATTCTTTGTCACAGATCAGCCTAGAGCTTTCTGCTTGGTTTAATAGTTTTATCACAGCTGTTAAGTATTGCCAGTAGAAGCTGCAGAAATCAAAGGCATGCACAAGAAACAGCAAACCTACACACTGTACTGAGAACTACAGGTTTTATATACATTACTTCGGAGTGAGTGAGTCAGTCAGTGAGTTTGTGTTTAAATGTGGCAAATTCAATAATAAATATCCTTAAGGCGAAAGTGAAATAGATGCTTCAACATTAAAGTGATTCTGCAGCAATAATAATACTGTTAATAATAATAGTAACACGTTATAATTAAGTAATAACCCACACCTGGGTGTGGGTAATGCTGGATTTACCCACGGTTGGTGTGGTTTGGTCACGAGGGCGAAGCACGAGTGGTCAAACAAAGACAACTGTGGGTAAATCCAGCATTACTCACACCCAGAAGTGGGTTATTGCTATTATACAATGACATTATTTCAGAAAAAAATACTTACTTTTCTTAAATAATGGCATTGTTTAATGCCTCTCTGCTGCGCTTCCGCAGCTGTCTGGCATCCTGGAGCAGTTCTGATGTACTACGCATGCATATGCTTATGCAGTACATCAGAACTGTGTGTAGAGGAAGCACTGGAAAAAGGAAGATCTTTGTTGCTTTTTTAAAGTTTTCTCGCTATGTTAAATGAGTTTAACATAGCGAGATATCTTTAAAAAAAGCAACGGAGAAAGGAAGATCTCCATTCCCTTTTTTAAAGCTGTCTTGCTATGTTAAATGAGTGTGCACCGGACTACTGATTGCTGTAAGCTTGTTTTACTCAGCTATTAAACCTTGTTGGGCTTTGCAGTGTACGCTCATCTATGAACCTTTTGTTCCCACACTTGCACAGTACAATACAGTGTAGGGAAAACAATGGAGAAGATAGAATTTCTGTTGCTGCTTATTTCTTTTTTCTTTGATAAGATTTTACAAAGGACAGCCTGAATACAAGGAAAATCAGATACATTTCTGATTATTTATTTTTGTGGCATGTACCTGATTTTTCTCATATTTTGCTGTCCTGTGAGCATATGCCAATAGAAAAATCTAGCTGCTCAAAGGTACTTCAGTGGCCAGACTTTTTTCTATCGGTATATGTTCGATTTACAACATGCATGCTGTTTGGGCTGTCCAGTCAGCGTGCAATGTTTCTGAATAACAATGACCCATCATTGTAAAAAATCAAAGTAGGATGGCTCTATTGATAAAAAATCTTCATGACTAAAGTTAAAAAAATCAAACTAAATCCTCAGATGTTTTCTTTTTTCAAAGTATACTACAAAGTGTTAAACACATCAAGAAGCTTAATAACGGAATACCGTTTCTCATACAGAGCATGTTTCAAATCTTCTCTACAGTCCTGCATAAAGCTTCTACAAAGAAAAATGCATAAGGCAGAAGAAGAAAGCAGTTAGTTATGTACTACAAACAATGAAATGCGAACAATGAATTCAGTGAAATGTAAAGCTGGAATGGATAAGTTGCATTGGACAACACATATTATGTGGGAAAGACTGTGTGGTGACCATTAACTGAAGTAAACAATGCTGCTGGTATTCTAGAATCACCCAGTTACAATCAAATGTTACAAGTAATAAATACTGGACAGTTACCCTGAATGCAAAAAATTTAAAATACACCAGCAGGACCATTCCATTCTAATAATGTAGATTTTAAAAGGTACATTATAAACTTTTAAAATTGAGAAAATTAAATGAATATATATATAAAGGAGCAATGATTATGTCCTAGATATACAATATGCAAAGATAATAAAATGCACAACCTTATAAAATCTAGTAACCATTAATCAGAAGGATTCCACAGTTTCACTGCAATAGGAATTACATTTCTGTAATTTCTTCTAGTAGTACTTGATCTGAAATTGCTGAGGTATGTTTGTATGTGTTAATGTTTGTGTGTGTGTGTGTGTGTGTGTGTGTGTGTGTGTGTGTGTGTGTGTGTGTGTGTGTGTGTGTGTGTGTGTGTGTGTGTACACATGGTTCATTCTAGCCATGGGTTCAAGTTAACATGTCTCTAGTGGGCCTGTGTTATGTTAGGCTGTGGCTTATGCCTGTGTGCTGCATCATCTAAAACAACACTATTACACAGGCTTAGACTTAATTACCTACAAGAGATCAATAATCCTGCTGCACTAGCAGACACCAAACTGTAAGAAACCTGTATAGTTAAAACCTTTCTATGCAAGTTGCATGCGATGCATAAGTTCCCTTTAAAAAAAGACACAAGATAAAATGCTGTAGCTTATTTCTAGAGTTAAGCATTAATGTTTGCAGTGATACTTCATCTAG
This sequence comes from Protopterus annectens, assembly GCF_019279795.1. Lineage (NCBI taxonomy): Eukaryota > Metazoa > Chordata > Ceratodontiformes > Protopteridae > Protopterus > Protopterus annectens. Next base: position 845,951,396 of record NC_056733.1, on the reverse strand, counting down.
AAGAAGTGTATTGCAAGCAATTGTCCAAAACTGAGGGAAAAAAGGGTGAATAGCAGGCAAAAATCAGAGAAAACAATAGAAAAAAATAATGAGGTTCATAATAGAAATGAAAGTTGTAGGGATACATCCTTGTAGATGGTACCACTGGACTCAACAGCAAGAAACTGAACACATGCAGTAACATCAACCATGTGTTTAAATGGTACAGTAAGTTGAGGTATGGTAGTTTTTTCTGTGTTTATTGCTGTCATGTTGACTATACATCTGGGGTATCCAACTGCTTGATGGTTTGTAAAACAGACATTTAGATTACTCAGTTCACAGGAAAGTAAAATATTTATGCCATGGTGATTGATGTCTGATTTTGTTGCTACACATCACAGTTTATGGAGAAAACCAGGGATGAAGGTGCTAAAATAATTCTGACATTAACATTCCAAACCAGAAGACCCCACCTGGAACTACCTACTCAATCACCCATTTGCCTCTACAGTTCATCTTTAAGTTGCTGTGTCAAAAGGCTTCATACTAGGGATATCACATTATCTCCGTTCCAGACAAGGGGTCCCATAGAAAACCATTTCTTGATCTATTAATGATTTTCTTTTCCTTTGTGTGCTGCTTAGTCTGCCCGTGTCCCCTCACATTTCATTATTTGGGTTATGGGTGTTAAAGTTTAGGCTGATTCTGCTAGAAAACTAATATTAGTATTTGGCTGCGATACCAAAACTGTTTTACCTGAATTTGTTGGTCTTATTTATTCACTGCCATGGATGCCAACATTTTCCCTCTAGGTTTACTCACTCATTTAACATGCTTTAAACAGAGCTTCTTTGGGATGGTGTATTCAGTTTTCTAAGTTTGTTTGAAAACTCCCTATTTATACAGCACCCATCAGGGATGTCTTCTTTCCCCAATATCATTCCATCTTTCTGTGGAATCACTAGCAGGGCTTGTCATGGATTTTCTTAGCTTGAAAAGGTCTTTACCTGACCCATTTAAGCATCGCACCTTGAATATATTTGAAGGTAAGTTGATGCTAAACATACATTATCTTTCATCCAAGGACCTCTGGGTAATATAAGTGTAGTCTAAGTTCAGTCAGGTCCAGTTTTAAAATTAATTTTATGAATTTACAAGTTTTAAGCATCAGTTGTCTGAAAGAAATGTCACAGTATTCTTCCTGCAAACTGGTCATCTTCTTCTTTCGGCTGCTCCCGTTAGGGGTCACCACAGCAGATCAACTGTTTCCATTTCCTCCTGTCCTCTGCATCTTGCTCTGTCACACCAACCATCTACATGTCCTCTCTCACCACATCCATAAACCTTATCTTAGGCCTTCCTCTTTTCCTGTTACCTGGCAGCTTCATCCTTAGCATCATTTTCCCAATATACTCTGCATCCCACCTCAGCACATGTCCAAACCAATGTAATCGTGCCTCTCTGGCTTTGTCTCCCAACCTTCCAACCTGGGCTGACTCTCTAATATACTTATTCCTAATCCTGTCCATCCTCGTCACACCCAGTGGAAATCTTAACATCTTTAACTATGCCACATCCAGCTCTAACTCCTGCCTTTTTGTCAATGCCACTGTCTCCAACCCATATAACATAGCTGGTCACACTACTCTCTTGTAGACCTTCCCTTTCACTCTTACAGGTACTCATCTGTCACAAATCACTCCTGACACTCTTCTCCACCCACTCCATCCTGCCTGTACTTTCTTCTTCACCTCTCTTCCACACTCACCATTACTCTGAACTGTTGATCCCAAGTACTTAAACTCATTCACCTTTGGCACCTCTACTCCCTGCATCCTCAACATTTATCTATCCTTCCTCTCATTCACACACATATATTCTTAGTCCTGCTGACCTTCATTCCTCTTCTCTCTATAGCATATCTCCACCTCTCCATGGTCTCCTCCACCTGTTCCCTACTCTCACTACAGATCACAATGTCATCTGCAAACATCATAGTCCACGGGGACTCCTGTCTGATCTCGTCTGTCAACCTGTCCATCACCATTGCAAATAAGAAAGGGCTCAGAGCTGATCCTTGATTGAATGCCACCTCCACCTTAAACGCATCCATCACTCCCACCGCAGACCTCACTGCTGTCACACTACCCTCGTACATATCTTGTACCACTCTTACATACTTCTCTGACACTCCCGATTTCCTCATACAATACCAAAACTCCTCTCTAGGCACCCTGTCATTTGCTTTCTCTAAATCCACAAAGACACAATGCAACTCCTTCTGACCTTCTCTGTACTTCTCCATCAACACTCTCAGAGCAAACATCGCATCTGTAGTGCTCTTTCCTGGCATGAAACCATACTGCTGATCACTAATCATCACCAACTGGTCATCTGCTTGCTTGAAATATCTAAGAGTGGAGATATTCCCAACATACAAACAAACCTAGTAACAATTAAGTTTGCTCTTAGGGTCCTGTATCCTGAAATATACTTCTGGCTGGTTATAAAGATGGCCGCCCATGGATTACAAAACTTCCCTATTAAAAACTATATTGTGACCTAGTCTACTTCATGGTCTGCCACTCTGATAATCCTCCATTTCAGTAAAAGGTTAAGACATTGAATGAAAGGTTCCTTCCATTCCTTGAATGAAAATGAGGATGATGGCTCAGAGCAAGTTAGAAGGAAGAATTCAGTTTCTGGATAAAGGTCTGTACCTTCTGGCATCAAAATCACATATTTTCCCTTATGGATTTCCATTGCTTATGAGATCCCATTGAAAGTAATAGACAATGGTATTCTACTTACTTAGGTTGACACGGCAGAAGTGGTGTTCTTTAAGAATAGGGGAACAATAAAGAAGAAATTATTTTTCTTCCCAAGAGCAATATTGTCACATTCCTTAAAGCTTTATGAGCAACAGGAGATACAGTATCAGCAGCATCTTTGTATACATTTGGGTTGCATACCTGACTAAAATTAAGTTGATTATGTTCTTACACTTTTTACTTCCATAATAAAACAGGCAGAAATGCCCAATTTTACATAGATGGGCTGTTGTGGGGTCTCATTTGCAACTTATGAAGGATAGAGAGCTCAAGACATTCCTTGACATTTAGGTGAGATTTCGTGCGAACCCTGAGGATTGGCTTGCATTCCATGGGGCTGTCTCTTTGTCATGTGAATACCGGTGCAACAATAGTAGTACTTACAATACACAGGTTGCTTTGTTGGCTCATATAACAGGCATTTAGTCAGAGTTACTCATGTGGATGAGATGCAAAGCAGTATTCTATTTTTTATATATACAGAACCATGCATGCTGCTGTGTGTGAGCATCTACCATATTTTTGGCAAAGGGCTAACCCATATGAAGGTAAACCTCTACTTAAGCTCAGCTGCTCTGGCTACTTCCTCTCTCAAGCTACTTTTATACACATAATATATTATTCACTTGTTAAACTCTTACCGGCTAGGTAAGATGTTCCCGGATGCTCTTGGTCAATGTTGGAGGTGTGCATCAAATGGTGTTGAAGACTGGCCACACATACCTGCCATACGTCATGAGCTGCCGGTACTAAGGGATGAAGTCCAGTAGCTCTGCTGTCTCATACGTGATATTCTTTTTATTCCAAACACATCACAGAAATTATCCAGAGCTCTTACATCTGATTATGTTCCATATGGGGAGGCTAGGTCGTTTGGGGAGTTATTCATAGTAGTCAAAAAGTGTACTACCCCAAGATGGAAAAGCAGGGAATTCCTGGGGTGAAAGGCTGCTGCACTACTCTGTAGCAGATGCACTTTACTGAAATGTTCTAACAGTTATGAACAGCTGCTATTATGACTGAATCTAGAAGTAGGTTTTGGCTGATGTTATATACAAATAGCTGTGATAAATAATGCATATTGTATTGTTTACATGTAATAATTTCCATAAGTTTATTCTTGATTGTATCAGGCTTTTTAAACATTGCAATAAATGTACTTGTTCCCATCTGTTATTTAATGTCAAGGTGAAAATCCAGTGACTCCTCAATGGGGCTCTTACTCACCCCATCTTATACCTCCTTAGCCCTCCTTTACCTTTTCTTCTTGCAGTTTTAAAATAAAAAATAAACTTATTTTAGTCCATAAAACATAGCATTATATTATGCTTCTAATTTAAATCATATAAACAATATCAGAAATATTGTTTTTAACTTATCTGCATTCTAATACAACGGATTAATTTCTTAGGCCATTTTCTTTACTATGGAAGACATACTCTGAAAGCATTAGACTGACTGAAGACCAGGAATGTTTTAACAGCACACTAAAAAGTTCATTAGGTAAAAGAAACCTTATATGAAACATCTTCAGTCAATTTTCCTTTATATATAACAGGCAAAGAATATGGTGACTTTCTGCTATCCTTACCAGTTGCCTCCAGTTTCACCTGTTATATGCACACTAGCAGTAAGCTGTCGGAGGTTGCCAGCATCTGTCAGTCAAATAAAGCTATTGCAGTTTTCCTAGATACTGATCTTAATCACAGGCTTTTCCAACCAAAGAAAGAGAAGGGCAATGAGCTGTGGGTCAAAATTACAGGAGAAGGCCTCTTCATAAGACTTTCTGAGTACAAAATACAGCTCAGCTTTGCAACAAATACTCGAAATGAGCTAAACCTCCCTGCACAAAGGTGAAGTAAGTCAGAATATGAATCTTGCTCTAGGCAAATACCATGAGGAAACAGTAATGCATAGTTTGGAGGTATAGTGGGCTACTGGACCCAGTACTCTACTATTTGGACAATTTTAAAACATAATGAGGTCTTGTTAAAGCAAATCAATATCTGCCCAAAAAACAACACTGGAAAAGTGGTAAAATAATGTGAGTCCTTAGGGAAAAATGTTTGGATTACATTCAAACCAATGCATACTGCTTGCAGGCATTATTACAACAGTACAGGTCTTACTCCTTATAGAAGGACAGCAATAATATTGGTACTGACACTGTCTCCTATGCAAGTGGTTTACTGTGTTATACTGAAAACCTGAGAAAAATATCCTGAACAGGGGCAAAATGAAATAAGACAACACATTGTACAGTGCTATGTTTCAAAAGGATGCTTTACATTTGGCTGTCTGGCACAGGGATGTGATACAGGAAAAAAAGGCTGTATATTATCCTAACTATAGTCATTTATACACAGATACATATATATAAATTTATGTGAAAAGCTCTGGAAAGTAAAACTATTTTATAGGTAAAAGCAGCATCCGTTAATCACTTAATCACATATTCACATGCATTATCTCAGATAATGAAGTACTCAATACAGAAGTAATATAATTATACTTCTGTTGTATTAGTTCTGGGACACATTTACCTAGATGTCTGCTGTCCTGTCCCGGATGTGTTACAGAACAGAATTAAGATCTTTTCAGATCCTCCTCTTGAGAGGTACTCAGATGATAATGTGCCAGTGGCTGGTAACCTGTGACTGTCTGACCCAGATGAGTATGGGGAAGATGGCAAGCTGCGGTGATACCCTGAAAGAAACAAAAAAAAGTCAATAATACTTTCAACAGCAAAACCAAAATATTGTCTGTAGTCCTTTAATACTATATGCTTCATTGCTTGCCTGCTTTTCTTTTATGCTTTTCTATAAGCCTGTTTCTTAAACAATATTATAGTGCAGGCTATTCAGAATTGTCAGTAAAATAGTCATATTTCAATAAGATAAACAGATTTTAAATAACATCCTCTTTCAGGTATTTGGTGTATTCATTTCATCACAGTTATCCTTCAAGATTATAGAAATTTGTCAGATATTTAACACTTGCTAACACAAAATGATCAGTTTATGTTCATAAGTGAGTGACGTGGCTAAAATCACAGTGGAAAAGTGACGGGTAAAACATAAATATCTATCTCCTAAGTAACCAAAATACAGACAGTTAATTAACTACATTGGCCAGCAAGCACTTGTTTTACATTTTTCTTAGTTCTAGACTTTAATTCAGTTCTCATTTTTAGAAGCAGAATTCACTACCACACATGGCTACTGTGATATTGTTTGAGCTTGAAAATTAGCCACTGCTACCACTGGTCACAAATTCTGATATGTTGCTTCCTTCCACAACTCAAGATCTGAGCATTCCTGCAGATACAGAGCCAAAAGAATTAACATATAGATCCTTTCCTTAACAATGTTTGTCCTTTTCCAGAGTTTTTTTTTTGATAAAGAGGAGGTTGGAGCCAGTTCTGAAATGTTTAGTGACATATCCAAACATACAGTTCAATATTCTAGTTGTTATCACTGCATCAAATGATTCAAATCAATTCCGCCATCCACCTTTGTATCACTATGCCACTAAAATAATGTCAAATTTATAACTGACTATAGTATAAATGAGACCAAGGTCATCAGATTGGCATTGAAAATCTGTAATTTCTACTTGTATTCAGTGGTACTCTGGCCAAGCATAATAGCTGCTGCTCCTTGGAAAATAAATGACCACAGTGCATTAACAAAATATCAGCAAAAAATTAATATGTAACTGCAGTGTGAACATACGCTTTTAAAGAAATTGCCTTATCTCAGAAAACTTGGGCTGAAGCTGTAAAAGCAGCAGACAAGGCTAGTGTGCTACAGGAGATGCTTTAAATTCAATACTGGCAGCAAACCATTTCATGGCTGGGCACACATTACTTCAACACAAGTACATGTGATATACCTTCAAAGACTTCAGCAGCTGAAGACAGCAACTTAAAAACAGGGAACAGCACTGTAATCTCAAGAGAATGTGTCTGCATCTCTTCCCCTCACCCACATATCGTGCTGTAAGTATGATTGCAATATCATTATTAACATCTGCTGGAAGAAACTTTTTTATCAAGGACAATATCAGCTAGAGATGCTTATCTGCTTCAAGAACTACACTTATTTCAATAGCAAGTGTGCCTTGTTTGACGTTTTCCAATTAGAGATACATGTTAGCCTAAAGACATGATTAATCACTGTCATTTCTTGCAGTCCATCTTTGTCTCATATAGCTGCAATAAAAATATCTTTGTTCTAATAAGAAACCATTTCTACCCAGGAAAGATATACACAAAGTTGATGTATATTATAAAGAAAATGGAATTTAATTAAATTACTTGGCTTGCTATTAAAGCTTCATATAAAAAAAATATGTATTTATCGTCTGCTTATGCAAGAAAAAAAAACGCTTGACATCAATATACAAACTAAATAGATAACAGATTCTGTAATATCTGGGAAAGAAGTTTCCAAGTGTTGCCTCTCATGCTTCAGATATTAAACTGATAAGAACAGATACTACACTGAGGAACAAACCAAATGCATTTTAAAACAGCCCTCAGTGTCTCTCAAATACATTCGCTTTACATTTATTTTCCTGTAATACAGCTTTAAGGGAGGGCAGGATAACAATAAGGAATAATAGCAATTTCATGTACTGCAATGTGGAAGTGGGAAGAAAACAAAGTTGACTGGAGTACATTCATAGAGTCTGAACATACATAACAAACTATTATTTTATTAGGTTCATAGGTTCATAGGTTGGTACTGGGCTATCTGCACGAAGGCATATATTAGCCCAGCCACGTTGTGCGGTATTCACCGCCCCTTTAGTAGTTCCCTAGACCCTTGTACTAGCAGCTAGTACCCTTGGCCCCTATCTAGTAGTGCTGTTGGTGTGATCTCTGGTGTGAACTTTCTGTTACCCATTCACTCATCAAGGTTCCTCTTGAAGAGTGATAGTGAGGTGCTCTGTCTTATGTAGATTGGGACCCTGTTCCATAGTAAGGGAAGTATTTGTGAAGGGAATCTATCCCTCCAGCATGTTCTATTCATTGTTGTGTTGAGGTTTATATCCCTAGAGCGTGTAGCTCGAGTAGATTTGGTTTTGCTAAGATGGAGCATGTTCAACAATTCTGGGTTGGACATGGCTCTGTATGTTAGACAGAGATCGCCTCTGAGAAAGCGGTATGCAACAGAGAACAGTCTTAGGATTTTCAATCGTGCTGCATAGGGCAACTGTTTGAGGCCAGTAATCCTCTTGGTTAGGTACCTCTGTGGTCTCTCCAGCTGCTGGAGATGTCTAGCCAGGTACATTCCAATTGGTGCATTGTACTCAATAATGGGTCTGATGAGGGAAGAGTAGAGGGGCACCATTACATCCTTAGATCTTGATGCAAATTCTTTTGTGAACAGATGAGTCACATAGAAGGATTTTCTAACCACCTTGGCAACATGGTTATCAAAGGAAAGCTGACTATCTACTTGGGTCCCTAGATCTCTTATTTCTTCTTCAGATTTCAGGGGATTACCTCCTATGTTGCAGTTTGCGGGCACTCTTTTTTCCAAAGGGGATTACTACGCATTTTTTTGCATTTAGCTTGAGACCATGGCTTTGACACCATGCATCAGTCTCATTTAGGCCCTTCTGGAGGATCTCCATGTCGGCCGGAGACTCTATTATAGCACCCGGTTTGGAGCCGTCCTCAAACTTAGTCAGCCACAGCCCTTCCGTGCTTGCCTGTACTTCTGAGAAGTGTATGCCAAACAGGAGGGGCCCCAGGACAGAGCCCTGAGGCACAAAACTCGTTACTGGTCTGGATTCAGACATAGATCCCGCTACTCTTACTTTATGGGATTTGTCTGAGAGCCAGTTTGTGATCCATCTTGTTTCATAAGGGTTTATGCCCAGGCTGGTGAGCTTATCAATAATACCTGAATGGGGAATGGTGTCAAATGCTTTAGCAAGGTCAAGGTAAGCCACGTGTACCTCTTTTCCCTTATCTATAGCCTGAGTAACTGTCTCAAAGAAATCCACCAAGTTCAGGGGGCATGATCTGCCCTTGACAAAGCCAAACTGTGTGGGGTCCAGCGACTGGAGGTTCCCAATCTCTCCATTTATGAGTTCCATAATGATTTGCTCCATAGCCTTACAGATCAGACTGGTCAGGCTTATTGGTCGGTAGTTCCCAGGGTCAGATGTGGCCCCACCCTTGTGTAGCGGAACCGCCATTGCCAACTGCCATTCTATGGGCACATATCCTGTGGAGAGACTGAGACTGAACAGGGTATTAAGATGCGGGGTTAATTCCTTTTGGAGCTCGCGTATGACATAGCCTGGGACACCATCTGGTCCCATGGAGGCAGTGTTTTAACTTTAGATAGAGCCTTGTTAACCAATTTATCAGTAATAATTGGACTTACACAATCCCCTGGAATGGTAATAGGCCCTGTAGGTGGTGAGGGGGGGGGGGGGATTTGCACTGAACCTGTCAGCCAAGATGTTGGCAATGTCAGAAGGGTCAGTGTATTTTGTTCCATTTTGTACTAGCTCAGAACAGACCTGATCATTGCCATTTAAGTTTTTGACGTAACCATAGAAGGCCTTATGGTTATCCTTGGCATCCTTGGCAACTTTCTTTTCAAAATTGGCTTTAGTTGACTTGATGAAGGTCCTCAATTTCTTACTAATGCTGATCTGGGATGATTTTTCTTCTTGAGATTTGGCCTTTTTTTGTATAAGTCTCCTCCTTTTATTGTAAAGTTTGCTTATGGCCGGGGTCCACCAGACTGGTTTCTTCTTGCTTGAGGAAAGAGTCTTGGTTTTATTTGGGATAGCATGGTCCATGCAATCCTGAAGATGCATATAGAGTGCCTTGGTGTAGGATTCCGCATCCTGGATATCATTATCCTTCTGCAAGGGAATAGTGAAGCTTTCCACTTCGGATGCAAGTAGTTTGAAGTTTGCTTTGGAAAGGTTTTTGACTATGGTTTCTTTGACTGGGGGAGGTGGAGAGGTGAGGATGTCCAGGGTTATCAGTTTGTGGTCGGATCTGACCAAGGAGGGAGTGATAACGGGTGTGGTACAATAGGCGCCCATATTTGTGATTATTAAATCCAATATGTTGTCCCCTCTAGTGGGAGAACATACTAGTTGTTCAAAGGCATTTGAATTTATAAATTCTATGAATCGCTGAGCATAGGAGTTGGAACATTAGTAGTTCGCCCAGTCTATACCAGGGTAGTTGAAATCACCCAAGATTATGGTGTTGGGTAGGACCTTTATATTTTCCAATTTCTCAAGGAATACAGAGTGAGCATCTTGGGACATGGTGGGCGATCTATAACCAGCTACAACTTGAAATGTGGTTTTGCCTGCCGATAGTTGCACATGGATGATCTCTGGGGCATCATGCTGCGCTACTAACCTGGAGATATGGGTATCGTTGATGAATATGGATACACCTCCGCCCTTTGTACTCCGATCCGGTAACTGAGGCTGGAAGGTATGATATGAATTGTAATCTGGCAGTGTTGGGGTGCTCTCTTGAGCCCTGAACCAGGTTTCTGTCACTGCACAAACATCGATTTTCTCTATGCTGAGGAGACCCTCAAGTGTGTGCATTTTGAGGTTGAGACTTCTGGCATTGAGTAGCATTACCCTTAGTTTTTGGTTACCTGTGCTGGTTACAGTGGCTGGTTTGTCCTTTGAGCCTTGCCTAAAAAAGGCACTACGGGGACAGCAAGAGCCTTGGCCAGTATTCAAAAACCTAGGGGTGACAGGTGCAAACCATCTCTGGCAAAACAGCGAGGCTTGTCTATCATGTCATCCCAGGCAGACAGACACTGGATCCCCTTAGAATGACACCAGAAGTTTAGCCAATTGTTGAAATTGATCATTTTATCTTTGTATTGTGGTATCATTCTAGGTGAAGGTAGTATGCTACTCAAGGTCAGGGTCATACCAGCTTGGGCTACATGATCAGAGAGCTCCTCAATGTCTCTTTTCATGTAGTCCAGAGAGGTACGTCTTAGATCATTCACACCAACATGTACAATGACAGCGTCATACTTGTACTTGTTCTGGGGTGACCTAAGTGCCTGTGTTATGTGGCGGATCCGAGCACCAGACAGGCAGCTGGCAGTAACCTTCTCCTTGTTCAGTCTGGTGAGTGGAACATCCATGTGCCTTACTATAGAGTCTCCTATTACTAGAGTGTTAGGTATGGTGTTTTGCCTTAAGGGCTGTTGTGAGGCCCACTGCTGAGGTGAATTATGTGTTTTCTGGCTTGTGTTTGGGGGTGCTGGTTGCTTGCTTGCCTGCTTTGGAGGGCACTGTTTCTTTTTCAGATTGGTACCTAGTGCTTCCGGATATGTTTTTGTGTATTTATGCGTATGTTTTGCTGGTGCTTGTTTTGTAGATTCATGTGTGACAGGTGGTGTGATGCAAGTGTGTCCCTTATCCTCTTGACTGTTTGTTACAGTCATGGGTTGAAAGCGCTTAGCCTCCATTCTGGCTGTGTTTTTGCATCTCTCACAAGTGTTTCTGTCTAGAGGTAAGAGGAGAGGGTTGTCTGTATACATGAGGCAGTTGTGACATTGCCTCAGGATGCCCAATTTCACCAGATGAACTGGAGAGTACACCTGAAGCTGACCGCTGGACATGCTTTGAAGAGTAAATTGAACTTAAGTCCTGCGGACGATCGAGGGTATTATGCTATATTATAATGGTGCGGTCTAGGAAATTTGGAGAATAATAGTGCTGTCTAGGAGATTAGGACAAGTGCTGATATCTGTTTTGCAAGTGCTGCAATAAGAGCAGCTGATCTGAAGCACCTGAGCTGAGGCTTGCCTAGTTCTAAGGGAAAATTTACAGTGCAGACTTTCTGGGGCCGGGAATACTATACCCCAGCTAACCGGCACTGCCCGACGCTGCTCTGTGCGCAAGACCACACAAAAAGAGAGTTGCAGGGTTTTTCCACTAGATAAGTGAGGAAAGTGAGTACAACAGCTGTTTTTCTCTAAGCAAGTGAGAAAAGTAAGTACAAAAACTGTTTTCCTCTAGGTAATGAGGAAGATAGAGTGCTATAGTAATTAGTAGCTTATTTAGTGCTTACAAGTTCTGAACAAGTGCTGAGCATGAACAAGAAAATTTAAGTGCTAAAAAGTACAGTTTTGTACCTACCATAAATGTAGATGTTCGAAGATCCACATTGCTGCAGTCCTAACACTTGGGTAGTCCACTGTCCCTCGGTCGGCCCGAATATCAGAGTATAAGGCTGACGTCGGTCAAGGCGCATTTGACTGACATCAGAACGTCAGGGTACAAATGCGCATGACCGACGTCATATCCTCAGTCTTTTCTTGCCCCAGATGTCAGAAGACCCTAAAAAGAAAGGTCAAAACCCATAGACAACAACTAAACAACCAACCAGCCTAACACCAAAATATGTACAATATATACAATATATACAATATACCTCAGATGGATAACCCAACCCACACAACCACCTCAAACTACAGAGGGAAGGAGGGAGGAATTGGACTGCAGCAATGTGGATCTTGAACATCTACATTTATGGTAGGTACAAAACTGTACTATGTTCTTCATCTCACATTGCTGCAGTCCTAACACTTGGGTAGAATCCCAAAGCAGAGGTAAGGGAGGATGGCTAAACTATAATGAAGCAGGAGCTGCCAAAATGCCCTGCAACACAGCAGTGGCAAAACCAGCCCTGGATTTAGAGTATAGTGGAAGGTGGTAATGCCTAGAGAAGGTATGCACTGAACTCCAAGTGGCTGCCTCCAGAATATCCTTAGTTGCCACCCCCCTCAAAAAAGTTGTTGAAGTGGCAGTAGCCCTAGTGGAATGAGGCCTAATCCCAGCTGGAATCTCCTTGCCATGATGGGAATAACAGAAAGCAATGCAAAATCCAATCCACTTAGTTTGTTTTGACACAGGCTTGCCCTGAGAGCACAAAGCAAAAGAAACTAATAACTGCTGAGATTGTCTGAACCCTTTAGTTCTGTCCAAGTAATATCGCAACTGCCTGTGTACATCTAAAGTGTGCAAAATCTTTTCCCCTTTATTTTGGGGATTTGCATAGAAAGTAGGCAAATGAATAGTTTGGTTTAAAGCCACACTAGAAACCACTTTAGGCATAAAGGAAGGATTAGTACGTAAAGATACCCTATCCTTATGGAAAATTAAGAAAGGCTCAACTGCCATAAGGGCCTGCAATTCAGAAACCCTTCTTGCAGAGGTAATGGCCAACAAAAAAGCAGTCTTCCATGACAAATATTTCAACTCAGCAGTAGCTGCAGGCTCAAAAGGTTGTAGAGTGAGTTTCTCCAACACAAAATTGAGATCCCAAGCAGGAGTAGGAGCCCTTCGTGGGGGTCTTATATTCTTTGCCCCTCTAAGAAATTGCTTGAACAAAGGATGAGAAAACAATGGTGGGTCACAATCGTAGTGAGCTGAAATTGCTGCAGCATGAATCTTAATAGAAGAGAAGGACAAACCTTTGTCTAACAACTCAGTAAGATATTGAAGAGCCACACTTAAATCAGGCTCAGAAACATCCAAATCCTTAGCTGCACTCCAAAACAAAAATCTCTTCCATTTATCTGCGTACACTTTCCTTGTACTAGGCCTTCTAGCTTCCAAAATCACATTCAAAACTTGTTGTGGAAGTTGAGACCCTCTATGGTTTAAAACAGAATATGCCAGGCTGTTAGGTGAAGAGAGTGAAGTTTGACATTGAGCAAATGACTGTCCTCCTGGGACAACAGATGTGGAATCAAAGGCAAAGTCCATGGAGGCTTCCGTACTAGACTTCTCAGTAATGGGTACCAGTGCTGTCGAGGCCAATCTGGAGCTATCAAAATCATCCTTGGCATGTCCTGTCTGACCTTCAGAAGTACCTTTGGGAGGAGAGGCAGAGGTGGAAAGGCATACACATGAAGATTTTTCCAACTGAAAGAAAGAGCATCCACTTTCCAAGCTGTGGGATGAAACCTCTTTGTGCAAAACTTTGGCAGCTGGTGGTTTAGTGGAGAAGCGAACAGATCTATGTCTGGAGTTCCCCAGGACACTGTCAATTTCTGAAATACATGAAGATCCAGTTTCCACTCGTGGGGATCCATGATTTGTCTGCTTAACACATCTGCTAAGGAGTTCTGTGCTCCTGGCAGAAACCTTGCCTGAAGACTTAGTTGTAAACTGAGAGCAGTCTCCCACAAAATCATTGCTTGCCTGCATAGAGGATAAGAATGTGTTCCCCCTTGCTTGTTGATGTACCACATGACAGTTGTGTTGTCTGTTAGAACCAACACCTGCCCTGGAAGAAGTAAATCCTTGAAAGCTATTAATGCAAACTGGACTGCTAACATCTCCTTCAAGTTGATATGTAGATGCTGTAGTCTGACAGGCCACTTGTCTTGTATCCACTTTCCGTTTAGATGAGCTCCCCAAGCTTTGTCCGAGGCATCTGTCATTAAAATTTGACTCGCCTCTGGCCGGGTCACAGAGAGTCCCTTGTTTAGGTGACATTCCTGAGCCCACCACAAAAATTCCTTTTGAATGCAAGGTATTATTTGAATGACAGTGTCCAGATCCTGGCAGTGCTGTGTCCATACATTCTTGAGATACCATTGCAACTTCCTCATATGCAGTTTGGCATTGGGAAGCACCAGAATACAAGATGCCATGAACCCTAAGGCTTGAAGGACTGTCCTTGCAGTCAGCCCGGACTGAAGAGATAGATGATGGAAGTAAAGAGAAAGATTCTTTTGTTTGTCCGGGGTTAGAAAGGCCATCTGGGATGCTGTATTCAGTCTTACACCCAGAAAGCACATGTCTTGAGAGGGTACTAGACTGGACTTTATTTCGTTCACAGAATACCCCAGGCATCTTAGCACTGCTATCACATATTCCAAATGACGAAGAAGCTCTTCTCTTCCTTGAGCCAGAATCAGGCAATCGTCCAAATAAGGATAGATTTGTATTTCTTTCAGCCTGAAGAAAGCTATCACTGGAGCCAGAACTTTCGTAAATACTCTGGGCGCAGTAGATAAGCCAAAGGGCAATGCAGAGAACTGATAGTGAAAAGTTCCAGTCCGAAAACGCAGATACTTCCTGCAACTTAGCCTGATAGGAACATGAAGGTAAGCCTCCTTGAGATCCAATGTTACCATCCAGTGATCCTTGCCTAGCAGAGGTAAAATCTGTTGCAACGTCAACATTTTGAACTTGGGAATGTCCAGATAAGTGTTGAGGATAGATAAATCCAAAATTGGTCTCCACGTGTTCCCCTTTTTTGGTACAAGGAACAGGCGAGAATAAAATCCTAGGCCCCTTTCTGGTATAGGAACCGGCTGTATGGCCCCTATTTGGAGTAACAGAGAAATTTGCTTGTGAGCCTCTATTCTTTGTTGAGGAGGAATGTCTGGCATGCCTTTGAAAGGAGGCAAGGTATGGAAATAAAACCTGTAACCGTGATGTATGATATCCAATACCCATCTGTCTTGGGTAATCAAACTCCAATTTTCTTTGAAAAGTGCCAACCTTCCTCCCAAAGGTGCTGCCAGCCGAGAAGGTTCTGGCAGCGGAAAAGGTAGGTCATTGGGTCTGTTTACGAAAGGACTGACCCCTGCCCTCACCCGAAGACTGTGCAGGAGAACTCCTGTTCTAGGCCTGAAAGAGCCCTGACCTCTGCCCCTGCCACGTCTAGATCTACCCCTAGACTGGGAATCATAAGAAGGATACGTCCACCCCTTAGTAGGCCAATTTCTACTAAACTTTGGAGGCTGAACCTGCAAAAAATATTTAACAGTCTGCATAGACTTAGCCTTGTCTTCCATTTTCTTTAAAACTGCCTCAACAGGAGAACCAAACAAGACATCAGATTGCAAAGGGGCATCCAAAATCCTAGTTTTAACATGGTCAGATAAATTTTGATCCCTCAGCCAGTCATGCCTGCGAAGAACTGACCCAGTGGCAGCCACCCTAGACAAGGCCTGTACAGCATCAAAACCACATTGCAAAGAATGCTTACCCACATGTTCAGAAACATGCACTAAATCTTGTAACTCTTTACAATCAATACCTTCCGCCAGAGCATCATCCTTAGATTTCAACTGTGAAAGGAGATAATTTTGATATTTCAACATGTGAAACTGGCAATTCAAAGCTCTCATGGCTAGAGTGGAAGAAGTATAAACTTTCTTTCCCCATCTATCCAAGGCCCTGGCCTCTTTATCTGCAGGAACCGGATTCTTGACAACAGAAGCCTTAACACCCTTAGGCCCCTGGCTAACAGTTTCCGGGTCTGCCCTAGGACTCTTAAAAAGATACTTATGAGCTTCAGGCACCCGGTAATACCTATCAGGTTTAACAGGAGCAGGAGGCAAAGAATCTGGATTAAGAGAAGCCTCTGCAAACACATCTTCCACCACATTCAGAACAGGAGGTATAGCCAAAGGCCTATGCTGGGGTAAAACAAAAATTCCCTAAGCCTTTTCCTGGAATCAGAGAAGTCCTGACCTTCCCATTTAAAATGCTCTCTCATGGAGTGAAGGGTCTCTGAAAAGAAAAATCCTCAGGAGGAGAAGCAGAAGGAGTAGAATCATCCACATCAGAATCAGAATAATGAGAATACTCCTGCAAGTCTTCAGCCGAAGACTCAGACACATCCGAAACCTGCTCATAATCCCCCAACACTGGTTCCATCCTAGGCCTCTTATCAGGAGGGGGCATAGAGCCTCTAATTAAAGTAATTAAATCTTCTGCCATTTTAAGCATGTGCTTCTTGGGCACAGAACCTGAAGAACTAGGAGTGACACCCACAGAAGCTAAACTAGACCTGCCTCTAGGAGAAGCTTTGGGAGCAGAAAGAGAGGGCCTAGACACCTTAGGAAGGGAGGGGAGAACAGATATCTGAGAGGCCCCTACAGCCTGACCTGCCTCCTGGGAGGCCACATCCTGTAAAATCAAAGTTTCTCCCTGGGACTCCAGAGAGGCCTCCGTCGGAACCACCGGTTCCACTGAAGCCTCTAAAGAACCGGCGTCCGGTTCGGACGACTCCTCTAACCCAGGTTTAACTGCCTTGTCCTTGCGCTTCTTTGAGGAAGCCGGCGTCGGAGCAACCGACGGCATATTGTAATTGCACCGCTTCCCAAAGACCAACCTGGCACAATCCAACCTACGCTTTATAGTGCGTTTATTAAACCTAGCACAAAAGCGACACCCAACAACGTCGTGCTCAGGTCCCAAACAAGGTATACACAAATTATGGTAATCCCTATGCGGTATCTGTTTCCCACAAGAAATACAGTTATTCACTTTTTCTGACATCCGGTAAACCACTGAGGCAAGAAAAAAACAAAATATTCCCCAACGGGGTACTTAACCAACTCTGACTTCGGTCTGAAACTCCGAATTCGAAAAATTTCAGAACGCCGAACAGCACTTGCAACACTGCTTCTGCATCGGACCATGCGGCAAAAAAGACTGAGGATATGACGTCGGTCATGCGCATTTGTACCCTGACGTTCTGATGTCAGTCAAATGCGCCTTGACCAACGTCAGCCTTATACTCTGATATTCGGGCCGACCGAGGGACAGCGGACTACCCAAGTGTTAGGACTGCAGCAATGTGAGATGAAGAACATCTAAGAATCTGTATCTGCACTAGATGAGTTACAGGACAGAAACAAGTGCAAATACAGGCTTTCAAATCAGAAAGTTGTGAGAGATGGAAGAGATTGCCCAAACGGCCAATAACTACAAATTCTGGGCCAGAACCACTACTTATGTGGTAGACAGGTTACCTAGTGCTTACCACTTCCACTAATAAGCTAGAAGGCTTCCCTCCAACACAGAAAGGCTTGGGGGACTCAGAAGGTTACATGCAGTCCTGGATACAGCAAATCTGTATCTGGAACACTAGTTACAGGAAAGATAGGAAACAGGCTTACAGTTTTTTTTTTTTTTTTTTTTGTACAGAAAAGTATTATTAGCCTTATTAGCCTCAACAAAAAGTTGAGACTCCTGATCAAAACCTCTAAAGCCAGCTATGAAGGCAGAGTTGCAGTATACACTAAAAACAACCACAACGCCTTCTATAGTTATATCAAGAAACTCCATGGCAATACCCAGATTTGCTCTGAGTTACTGCACAATAGTACCTCCTGTACTGACCTAACAGATATTGCCAACATACTGGCCGACAGATTCAGTGCCAACTTTAACCCCCCCCCCCCCGAGGACCAATCACAATACTGGAGGAATGTCAGGTACCCAGCATTATTGCAGCACAGGTTAAAGCTGCATTGTCCAAGGCCAAGAATACAGCTTCTGTGGGACCCAACAATATCTCTGGATGTGTTCTACATGAACTACAAAGTGAACTGGCACCACATCTGTGTGCCCTGTTGAATCACAGTGTCACCTCAGGCTTTGTCCCTACTGAATGGTGCACTGCTACAGTCATCACTCTCCATAAAGGGGGAGCAACTACAGAACCTGGAATTATCGCCCCATTAGCCTGACAAGTCTGATATGTAAGGCTATGGAGCACATCATCATGGAGCTAATTAACAAAGATATAGGGAATCTCCAAACTCTAGATCCCATGGAATATGGTTTTGTGAAAGGTAGCTCATGCCTGCTGAACCTGATTGACTTCTTTGTGTCAGTCACCAGAGCTGTGGATGAAGGCAATGCAGTTCATACAGCCTACCTCGATCTGGCCAAGGCTTTTGATACCATTCCCCACTTAGGAAGTATTGACAAACTCACCAAACTAGGCATCAACCCCTATATCACTAGGTGCATTGCAAATTGGCTCACAAATAGAACCCAGAGTGTGAAAGCAGTGGATTCCAAGTCAGACTGCTGACCAGTCATGAGTGGAGTCCCACAGGGATCGGTCCTAGGTCCTCTCCTATTTGGCATTTACTTCTCAGAAGTTCAGGCCAACACAGAGGGGACTCTGGCTGACCAAGTTCACAGATGACTGCAAGCCGGGAGTCATTATTAACTCCCCAAGTGAAGTAGACATCCTACAGAAAGGCCTCACTGAGACCAATGACTGGTGTCAAAACCATGGCCTTAAGCTTAATGCCAAAAAAAGTGTCGTCATCCCCATTGGGAAAAACTCATTACCCACTAATTACCATCATCGGTGGGAGCCCACTTAAGGCATTATAAGACATTGCCACTGTGGTCAGAAAGTCCTTCTATGTGGCACATCTCATTACCAAGGGTTTTGCATCCTGGAAGAAAGAGGTCATCATCTCTCTCTTCTCTTCCCTCATTAGGCCGATCATCAAGTATAATGCCCCATTTGGCATGTACCTCATTAGACACATGCTACAGCTGGAAAGGCCACAAAAGTACCTCACAAAGAGGATCCTAGGCCTTAAACCCATGTTCTACATGGACAGACTCAAAGAACTCCAGCTATTTTCTGTCTCATATTGTCTACTAAGAGGCGATCTCTGCTTGACTTACAAAGCCATATCTGACCTAGCTCTGTTAGAAGTTCTACATCTAAAGAAACCCCAATCCCTCCATACCAAACACTCCAGAGACCTTAACCTCATTACCACAATTAACAGAGCATTCTGGAGGGACAGGTTCATAACCCAGAACTGCCCATGCTCTGGAATAGACTTCCCATATATGTCAAGCAGAGCACCTCACTGGCCCTCCTCAAGAAAAATCTTGATGAGTAGATGGGAAATAGAAAGTTCACCCTGGGGATCACTCCAGTGGCTCTACTTGATAGAGGCACTGGGAACTAACATTGGGCCGCATGATGCCAAGGCACTTCTATGGGCTAGGCTTGTAAAGGCTCCAGGGCCATTAGCCTAGTACATACCTATTTATCTATGAACAACATGAAGTGTGTTGGTCTGTCCTTTTTAACCACTAATTAATAATGGAAGTGGTTTCAAATGGCTGGGGTGATCTGTATGGTGGGTAGGGGGGATACAACCCCTGTTTCATAATACACAGCAGGTTGCAGCGATCATTATTGGCCAGCCAGACTGACATTTATAGAGAGGAAACTAAAGAATCAAAGATGAAGAAAAGCACTACGGACTATCCTGATTGAGGCTTATAAGATTTTGGCCAGCCTAGATCTAATGGAAGGGCTGTCATGTCAAGCAGGCGTGAGAAGGGTTCTAAATTATATAATATGTTGGAGCTTTTCTCCCCGGGCCTCTGGTGAAAAAGGGCTCTTCAGCTCAGTTGGATAATCCCAGTCAACAAATGTAAAATAAAATAAATAAATGCATGAAAATAGATTATGAAAGGCCAAATGAAAAGCATGGCTTGTAAATAAGGGAGTTGATAATCTTCTTCACGGACACCAGGTGAGGTCGCAGTTTACCTACATATCGTCAATCACATATGATCGACCGGTCACATCATCAAACCGTTTCCGCAAAATCAGAAATGCGAAACTTTTAAAAAGTCGAATAAATGTCAAATTTCGACATTTCTGGCCGGTGCTACCATGGGTCAAAAAGGGGAAGCGATTTTGCTGTTCGGATATGTGGAATTCGACATTCAGGATATTCGCACTTCGGTATTTGAGGAAGCGGGGTCGACCATAGTGAGATCAGAGTTATGAAGGTAAACCTGAGGTCACATCTGGGGTAGTATGTGGACAACAGTGGATACTTTATCTCTGCAAACACATCAACAGAATGGAGGCTGTAAAAAGGATGACTACAAAAATGGTGGTAAGCACACACTGGAAAGCATATCAAAAGTAAGAAAAAGGGAATATACTTTGTATATCTTGAATGAAAGGTGAAATAGAAAAAAAGATAAAACATTTAAAAACTTTAACAGTATTAATAACACTCAAGTAAGCAGCATTTTTTAGATCAGATGCTGTATTAGAACAAGGTAGGCATGCAACTTGAAAAAGGGGAAAGATAGCTGATGACTGGTATAAAGAAATAATTTTTATTCAGTACTTCGTAGGTGGAGGGATGGCCTTACTGAAGAAGTTGTATAAATAAATATCTATGACAGAAAAAAAATGTGTGGAAGAGACATCAAGCAGTTCTAGTGGGAAGTAGGATGCAGGCTAACAAGGAAATGCAAATTATTCAGTAGGTAAGAATACATTTCTGACTGCTGAATACTGGTTATCTGTACTTTAGCAAAGTGCTACACAGTTCTGTAAAGGAAGACCAAACATAAGCTGTTAGCTTTAGAGCTGTAGACTGGATACTAATGGCTAAAACATTCAGGAAACTGGCTAGAAGATGGGTGGCAGGAAGTGGTGGTTATGGAAACTTACTGTCTGAAGACAGCAATGAGTATTTTTTTAAATGAATTTACCAAATTATCACTTGTGACCTAAGCAAATTTACATTTATACAAAAGTAACCAAACTGTATTAACAAATCAACACCAACAAACATTATACTTCACATTTATTCTATATATCAAGTGATGTCGCCACTCTGGGCTCTGGATTTATCTGTCTCACTCCAGCTCCCCAGTAAGACTTCCCACTGGCACAGCTAAAGGTTTGAGACCTCACCTGAGTTGCCGGGCCAAGTTGTACAGCAGCCTCTCTGTGAAACCAGTGCTGCATGTCTCTGCTCCGTACAGCTGACACACACACACACACACACACACACACACACACACACACACACACACACACACACACACACTCTTTCAGATTTGATTTTCATACAAACACACACACACACACACACACACACACACACACAAACACACACTTGGGAAAGGCTGGCACAGATTTACTAGCTATGCCCCCTTCTGCCCAGACTATAAGGTAGTTACACCACCACTAGACACTCCAAAGCCAGCTACTCTAAGGATCTTCAAGGTTACCCAATTATACTGAGTGAAATTAATATTAATGCAAATAGTAGTTTGACCAACAAAAAGGCTTTCAAGAGTGGCCAGTGCTTTCACAAAATATATATAAGTACTCTTAGAGATTAAAATCTTTTCTAAAAAAACAGCCACAATGAAAAGTTTACATATATTTAATAATAAACAATGAAAGAACATGAAAATACTAAATATCTATTTACAGTAAACTTTCACTCACAAGAAATATTAAAATAACACAGACAAATAGATTCACACAGATATAGAAAAACAGTACTTAACTAGGTACTATTCCCTGGTCAATTACTAGAGCAAGGCAAGATGAAGTAGATGAGAAGTCCTTCTTTGTCAGGTTCCAAGAACAGACTGTCATGAGACTTCAATCTCAACTCGTATTAAAATATAATTTTAGTTATTCATTACAGAATTACATTATATACATCTGGTTATCTGACTTCTGGTTCCCATGCTATCCCCTTTGGGTAGAAGCTGTCAGGATTTAGCACATATGTGTCAATAATACACACACACAGAGCCTTGTTAAGATCTGATGCATCTCTTAGAAGTCATAAAACAATTTCAAACCTCCACCCTCCCAGAGCAGCAATTAGTTCACTCCAAAGAGAATGCATAAAGCTTCCTAGCACAGGGTTTTTGTCTCTGGCTGCATTGAGAACTGTAAGATACAATATTTATGGCCTAGGCCCAGTAATTTCATTTCAGAATATTTTCAAAGTTAGGTGGATTGAGCTAAATCTCTTCTCTTCCAGTATCCTCTGTTAAAACATCTACATTTAAACAGTTACAATAATGCATGTATATTTATTTTTCTGTCCAGCATGGATATAGTTGATACATTTTTAACACTAGCAGCTTTACAAATCCATTTTTCAACACCTGCATCTGTACAAATCAGTTTGATATACAAATGGCATACAATTCTTTACAAAACTCCAGCTAGCTGTGCTGGCATATGTTACACATTCAGTGCCCTCTTTCTCCTGGCATAGATGGCAGTACCTCACATTGTCACATACTGTATAACCTAAGCAACATTACATAAATTATTCAATTCCTGTCCACTTTTTTTTTAAAAAAAGAAACATCTTTATTAAGCCATCACTTACAACATAAGCAGTCATACATTTATATATATGAAAACAAACCACACCGACATAATCCTAGTTGCGAGCATTTTACATTACAAACCATACTGACACATTCCCAGTTGCAAACATTATGCATCAGTTATAATCTATCCAGTCTTTCTCACTCAAACATTACATAGCTCATTTAAGTCCTGCCTTCCATTAAACCTCATTCCATGCCTGTATATATTGTTCACTCAGTTCCCATTTTTTCCTTTGTAGTTTGCTTTTACTCTTTTCTAGAAATTTCAGTTCCAGTTGTTTTACCTCTGTTACTATATTCACTGCTTTCAATATAGCTGGTTTAGTTATTAATTTCCATTTTTTAGTAATTGCTTTTTGGCAGCAACCATAATTAGACACAGCAAGGCCTTACCATGTCTAGGCAATTCGAATTTTGTATCATTGCTCAGAAAAATCATCTCCCTCATCACACAAATCTTCCCATCCAGCATCTCTGACAGTGCAACCTGCAGGAAATTTTTAAATTCTGCCACCCCACTGTACTCCCAAAAAATATGTTCCCAAGTACATCTTTTTATCCCTGTCACACCTGCAATATTTGCTGTCTACCTGATGAAAAATTCTCTGGAGTCTACTTGGGGTATAAAAATATCTACGTAAACATTTCCAAGCAAAAATCTTAAATCTTCTAGACTCACAAAGAAACAACAGGAGGATATATGCATGTCTCCCAAATATGCAACAAAACAGCAATGAATACTGAGTTTAAACCATTTTAACACAAAAGCACTGAGGTCAAAGCACCTTCAGTAATATGCAATTCAGTCACCATGCTTTTTTTTTACTATATTCCCGATTCAGTGTGTGTGTAGAAGTATCCAGATTCAGTGTGTGTACAAGTACAGCCCACTGTATGTCTTTTGGAGATTGCCTGTGTCAGCCACTTCACTTTTGGTTGAACAGAGTTCACCTTAATTAGAATCTGTCTAATAATACAAAGCCCTTGTGAAAACACCAGCAATGAAGTACACAAGAGGCAGTATTGCCTGTCTGACTCCTTTGCAAAATATCAGTTACTGACAAGAAGAAATACAAAATACAAATAATATAATAATGTATAACAATCACATTGCTTCATAAGTAGGATTTTAAAAAGTAGATCAAATCAACCTGAAAAGGCTTTCACAAGTGAACAAAAAGAAGGCGAAAGAGAGCACTGACAGCACTGTGTAAAGAGGGCACAGAAATGCTACTTCTCTCTTACATCAAAGAGATGAGCATTATCAGGAGTAAAATGGCCATGCAGTACATTGATGTAGAGGAAGACATTAAATATCAAGGGATTTTGTCAGACAATAAACGGACAACCTCTTGCAAGAGCTTCTTTAAATCAGTGTGTGCTCAGTTCTGTAAGTCAGAATTATACATATGTTTTCAGACAAAAGGGGTTAAAGTTGAACTAGAAGGTCTCTTTAAGAATGCTACATAATGACCATTTTTATATGTAAAAAGCAAAAAATCCAAAGATAGATTACAGTTTACTAGACCACATACTGTAAGACTGGATAGGACTGTAAAATATTGGAATAAACCGGAGATAACTAGAAGAAAATGGAATGAGACTGGAATGATTTATTTATCTATTAATTATTTATTATTTTACAGTTGTTTACCAGGAAAGTCTGACTGGACACGTCCTTTTTCAGTGGAGGCCCGGGGAGAAAAGCTCCAGTTAGTACATATACATACACATACACATATGAATAACATCCAAACATGTAGGCAAGACATGTCAAAGTACAACTGGCAGTAGTTGCACTGCATAACTTAAATGTGACTTATATACATCAGTAAAGGATGAGATGACAATAGACTGAAGTACACTGTGATATAGTGTGTTGTTCTCACAAGTGTTATACACTCTAATAGTACACTAGAGGAATTGTATGAAGGAATGAGAAGATATAGATAGTAAGAGAGTGAAGAGGCAGCATATGTAATATCCCATAGTGTGTGTCAGCAGCATTTAGGCAATGGTGAATTAAGAAGGTTTTTAGATGGTGAGTTAAATTATGATGTTATAGTTATAGTTTCTGAGAGTTTAATTAGTCAGGAAGATTTGTATAGGAGACAGTTGAGAGTAAAATGTTTTCAGTCAAGTGATGGTGGAACATGGGCAGAGTGATTTGGTAAGGAAGTGTTGTTTTAGGTTAGTTTTGAATAGAGGTAGGGATGTTATGGAGGTAATGTTGACTGGCTGTTCATTCCAGATTTTACCTATGTCCTCATGCATTCATTCAGATGAATGTCTTCATCTGTTTATTACCCAGAACTGTGCTGAACAGGTGCCAGTCTCTTATCTATGTGCAAAATCTTCTTGTATTTTTCAGAATAAAAGTTTGCCTACACTGTAGCTTGGTTAAGAATGTTTTATTATGTGCAGTGGAGGTAGATGTCAACAATATGAAAATAAAATATTACCATCTCCATTATTGCTGATAAACTGAAATATGTTGTATTATAATGTCTGTAGCTTATGCACTCATTATAATCAGAATTATTCCTTTTTTTTCTGAATAACATAATTAATATTCTGGAATGCTGGGTATTTGACCTGACTTCTTGAATGCCTATACCAAACTTCTGTGGACTGCACTGCAATGGCTTTCTGCATTTCAATCTGATTGAACTTACTGACTAAGTTCTGCCTTTGAAATATGTCGCCTAATAATATTAAAACCCTGTACATTTCCACATGCCTCTTATCCTTGGTTCACAAGCTTGTTTGTAGTTAATGTACTGCACATGTTGTTAGCACATTTTATTCTTATCTGTATTCTGTGGTAGCATTGTTGCCTCACAGCAAGAGGCTCTCCCTTTCGATTCTCGGCTGGAGTGTGGGGAGTGCCTTCTGTGTGAAGTCTGCATGTTCTCCCCGTGGTTGGGTGGGTGTTCGAAAGACATGCGTAAATGGGCGTGCCTTAGTTGAAGGTTGAACGTCGATTGGCACCTTGGCGTTCGTGAAAATCTACTGCCAATCATTAGCAGACCGGAGTTCCGCTGTTGCGACCCCTAACCAGGAAAAGCCGAAAGACAACAACAACATTCTTGGCTGTATGTAATCAAATCATTCCTTTCTGTTCTATATGCATATAAAATGTAAAATGAAGATATATGTCTGCTTTAATATGGCTGCATTTCTAGACCTTTAAATGAAACCTAATCTTAAAGATAGCATGAGCACCTTGTTGCATATCCAGCTTGTAGCCTCTAAGGGCTCCAGGACCATACAAAAGCAAAAATGGATGGCATTCCAGATCATGACCCCAGATCTATGGCCTATGTATAAACTGTATGCTACAGACTATGCAGTACTAGGATCATGTGACAAAGAACCACGCTGGCAACAGATTCAATGACACCTTTATTCAATCCTGATCACTCATCACTGAATCTGCTACTGGTGTGGTTCTTTAGTGTATGATTCCCATTGTAAATTATAAAATGGTCAGTTAATTTAACTTTGATGTTAATAAAGGTATATGAATCTAGTTAAGTTTCTGTGGTCTGTTTTACAGAAATGTAATATACTTGAACAGATTGATTATTGGAATGTCATGGTTTTATGCTCAGATAAACTAATAGATAATAATGCCTTTAAGGAGAAAGACATTTAGTGTAAGATGGATAATGTGATTGCTGGGGATGCTAAATGTTAAACTGGGCAATGTCTTTAGTGGAGGAGAAACCTGAGTGCAGTTGTGACTTGGAGAGTTACATAAGGGCATTTCTGATGCAGATAATATAAAAATATGAATTTGTACACTTTGGCAACAGGATACTTTACAAGACATTATTATATGAAAGACTGAGTAATATAAAGAGTAACGCATGATAAAAATACTTTGGCTGGGAGCAGTGGAGATGATGAGAATCCGGACATAGCATTAAATTGTTATAGGACAACTGGCTGCTGAGTACTGAACTGGCTGATAGATGGTATATAGCGAGGTAGTAAGGAGGTAACAAACATAATCTAATGGCTGAAGAAAATGTACTGACATTATTTCATGGTACTTGAATCCTGATGAAATAGCTAACAATGGCTTTAGGTATAGTACATAAAGGAGAGTACATGTGGGTCATTTTGAATATTTAAGCATAAGGTATGCGACAATATAACTTGTGAAAGTACAAAACAAAAAAACTGGGGCTGGGTAAGGTAAAAGCTGGGATTTATGTATGTATGCATTCAAGTATGCATGTTTATTGGGGTAGTGCAGTGATCAATACTGGCCATAGTCAAACTCACACCATGTGACATCATCCTATTGTTAAAAGAAGACAATGAGAATACAAGTGTATCTAGAATAACACTGCAGACTGAGAACAGCAACACATGTCGGGTATAAAGATAAAGGATAATATAAGGGTTGCACTTCAAATTATAGTTAATTATGAAGAAAAATGTGGTTATTTAATTGGTTAAGACTTGTACAGTATAAAGAGGAATGTATCCAACTCACACAGATGTTGTGTGTAAGTCTGACCTGAGAGAGAAGAATAATTACTGAATAACATTATTATTAACCCTTCCAGTCCCTGAAGTAATGAGACAGGTATGCAATGATATATGAGCAGAATGGCCTGATACTCTGGGCAAACAGACTTGTGTGACACTGCAGGACATTAATGATTTTTAATTATTTAGATTAAAGATCAAGTTTGCAATTATTGCACCCAGTCCAATGCCATTGTTTATGACTGAGAGCATATTGCTATATCTGGATAGATCAAGATTATGTTGAATGGTCAATGCCAAGTAGAAGTTGATAAAGGTGAGTTATGCTTAGTTCAAAAACGTCCCAAAGGAAGCATAAGAAGTGAATCTATAGAATCTTGATGAGATCTTCACTGACGTACCCTGTGAAATTTTGAGGACACTATCAGCAGAAGGACATGGTAGGTAGGCACATGACAAATGGGTGCAGGGCCTGCATCAGAAAAAAAAAATAGAAGGACAGATTACACACACCATAATAATATGAATCATTGGGATGAGGTAAGGGAGATATATTAGGAAAGGTTAAGGTAAAAGACAGGGCTCCCTACTGAAGTGCCGGCACTTGAAATGTTGAGTGCCAAAAAGCCCCCCCCCCCAAAAAAAAAAAACAGGCTGAAAACACAGGAGAATAGCGAATCTTGAGAATTGCTCTTCTCCTTAAAACTTTTTTTTGTAGGGGGGTAAGCCCCCCTGCACACCCCATGTGGCAGGCAAGCCCCCTACAACCCACAAACTTATATATACTAATTCTGAGATTGCCATAAAAGTGAATATTGTTTGAAATGGCTTCTCAGACTTAACATACATAAGTCCTTTTTTTCGGCTATTCAGTCTCCATAGCTTCAGGGCTCACTCTAGTGGGTGTAGATGTATAAACTTTTAAACATCTCAGTATGGTCAACAAAATCCAACAGGATAATCAGTTTCAACAAAAAGAGGTGTGTGTGTGTGTGTGTGTGTGTGTGTGTGTGTGTGTAAGAAAGTTGTTTCTTCACAAAGAGTTTGATAAATCACTGAATAATCTATTTGAGAAGGTTACAGTGTCAAAAATGAGAGTCTTGAAGAATGTATGGGCTAAACATATGAATTCTGATGTGGAAAAGATAAAATAAAGCTGTTGGCTAAGAAAGATCTGCTACTTATCTGTCAGATATATAAATACATAAGTCAAATCTGGCATATAGTCTTCATGTCTTTATCTATGATAAAAATGCAGGTTTCTGTGCTGTTCGTCTTTTGTTTCTATTAAAACCTCTGAAAGTCAACTTAGTTTAACCTATGTTCATATAAAGTACATATTTCACTAAAATTTCATACATTTTTGAGTGGTGGCAGAGGGAGCAAACTGATGTGAAATAACTGAATTAAATTTAGTTTGCTTTGTGCTATCTCAGACCCAACACAGAAACCCCATCCATTATTTGGGATGATAGGTAAGGAAAAACATTAGGAAAGGATGATTAGTAAGTTATCCCAAATATGTGAGTCCAAAGCAATAAGAAACTATGTAGTCTCACAGACTATCCATCATAAATCAAAAGTCAGGGGGAGAAATGTCTGTTTTTTTTTTGTTAATAATATGGCAAGTGAACCAGTTGAAGAGAACATTCATAGCCACCACTCAGTAAAAGTCAAAGAAGAGATTAAAAAATAATAAATATATAACCAAACAGCAAGAAGCAAGACCACACAGAAAACAGGTTTGAATTTTTTACTCCACTATTGGTACCTCGGCCATTGACCTTCAATGGATCCATTGAAGGCGAATGGCTGAGGTACCAGTGGTGGAGCAAAACATTCAAACCTCTTTCCTGTGTGGTCCTGCTTCTTGCTGTTTGGTTATATATTTATTATATGTGTGGTGAAGTGGTCGAGTGGTCTTTATTACATTAAAAAATATTACGCTGAACACAGAATCGCTATCTATTTACATTCCTCTATCCATATTCTGATATCCCACTTTATCCTTTACAGGGTCATAGGAATGACCAAGCCTACACAAATATTTACACAGGTTAAGACCTTCACCATCATGACAGTTCTTCCCCTGCAAGGCATTGTAACCCATTCTGGATAGGGCACCACCTGGACTATCCAGGCTGGACAGGGTACTTGGTCTGTCACAAAATGCATGCTCCCACTTAAAAAAACTACATGCACTCCTACAGACAATTTGGAGAACACCAATTCAGCTATGGCATACCTTTGTGAGGTAGGTAGAAAATAGATCACCCAGAGAAAATTCACATGGATAAAGATGGCATACAGGCTTCACATAGAGCTGTCACACAAATGACACTCCAGCTCAAAAATGAATCTTACAGTGAGGTGGAGAGGGCACTCAAATGTAATAGCTGACTCCTCTATTTCAAATTAAGTACAGACACAATAGAACATCAAATAATAGGTACAGCCCTAAAGTTCTTTTCACACTGTAGGAACAAGATTGTATATTGAGAAGTATTTATGCATTTAGGTATTTGCAAGGTAACACAGTCAGCAATGTTGGGAAAACAAGTGTCAGGATGTCTTCCAGAATATTCTAATAATGCAGTCTTACAGACAAGACATATTCTCAGATGGGTTCCAGTCTGAGAACAGAAAATGACCTAAATAGTAATAAGGGGACTTGTACTTGGCATTGTCCATTGACCATAATCTTGATCTATCCAGACATAACAATATGCTCTCAGTCATAAGCAATAGTATTGGTAGCCTGTTTCTGCCCACATGTATTCCTACAGTTAAAAATGCAGTGGTTCAACACTGCACTTATCAGCTATTACATTGAATGAATGTCAGTGCCTGCAGAGAAAACACATTTTAAAGTAAACATTTTCTTTTTTTAATAATGCTTTCAGATAATAGCATTAAGAAAGGTAAGGTTACTCTCATACTCAACAAAAGTAAACATGATATTTTTATAATCTGCATTATGCATCAGAATACTTTTACCACTATCTCATTTCATACATGGTACAAAAGGAAAACACTGCGTAATAAGAAATCCTTTAGGATGTCAAAGTTGCCCAATGGGGTTTGATCTAAGCAATAAAAATATTCTAACATTTGTCTCATTACCACAGGTACTACATGGTACAGGGACTTTAAAACTGCTTTGTCTGAGAAAGATGACTATCAAGGGGAATCATTATCTGTTTTATAAATTCTGATAAAGAATTGAGACAAGGCTGAACTGGGAAAAAAGGAGTTTTCGTTGTGGTTCTTGTATTTCTAATACAGATGTTCACAATGCAAAGATTGTCAGTTGTAAAATGAATTTGCTTTATGATGAAACTGGCCTCCTAAATGATAAGTGCTATTATGTCCCACCAAATTTGTCATTAGTATGGGAGTACTGCTCATCTAACGGAAGCAGAGCAGAACGCCTACACAGGTAGAAATGGTTACCATTTCAGACAATGCAAGCACTCCAGCTGCTGATCAGTAGCAGGGACACTTGCTTAAAAACTCTTGGATATATCATGATTGAAAATCACAGTTCAATGAAAATTACAGAAACAGTTTAAGCACCCTCAGACACATGTATTCCAAACAGACCCACAAAAATAAAGGAAGAGAGTCACTGAAAATAATTTCTCTTCAAAAGCCACCTTAAACATGATACTTTTTTTTATTTATTTGTGCAATATATACTTACATATATTCCAAGTTAGTACAATATGTATTTAATATATCCATTGTCAGTATTATTTAAATTACTCAAGTGCAATATTACACAAATAACTTAGGCATTTCAATCTGTAGTGTGTTTTGTTTTACTTTAAATGGGGTAGTTAATTTAACTCAGGGGAGGGTATTCTTTTCATATATGAGTGTTGGTAAGTGTCTGTGCTCTTTCCTGTGTGCATTGGGAGTAATGTATTTGTTAGTTACGTCTGTTCCTCTACTAGTATGTGTTGTTTCACTTTCCTTTGTAATCTCAAGAACTGAACTGATGCATGAAATTTCATTTAGACTACATGTATGTAGCTCTAAATGACAATAAAGTTTACTTTGACTTTGACTAAAACATGATAATCCATGAAACAATGAGTTAGATACAGTTGCTGCAACATAAAGGACTTAACTAAAAGTGACTACAAGAAATATCATGCTAACATTTAAAATAGACAGTAGTATGCATATAATGACAAACGGACAGACAGACCGAAACGTTTGAGATTATGAAACAGAAACCCTACCCAGTGATAGATCCAGGAATTTGCAGAAGGGGGGGTGCAGTATAGAAAGGAGACATTTGGGGTGTGCGGAAAGTAGACAAACGGGGTAGGGCTGTAGAAAGGGGACCACCTAGTGTTGCTCTGACTGCAGGTGTGAAAAGGCAGGAATATACATTCAGCTATACATCCTTGTAGTGCAGCTGTTATACTGGAAGTAGGTAACAACTATCTAGCACATAAATTTACAGGTAGTTTCAGATGTTTAAAGGCATGCCTGTGAGTGATGTCTGGTCATCTATGCCAAGTCATAGTCACTTTTCATGATGGCATGACTTACGAATGCATTATGGTAACTTAGTAAATAGTGCCAATGAAGATTATATGACCACAGCAAGTACTGATAATGCAGGCATTGCAACCTGTTAACCCCAAATGTCCTATTAACTGGTGAGTCCACTGTCTGCTGAATAGGTATGTATATCACTGGGCAGTGTAAAGAAGTTTCAGACAGTGTCATATCTGCCTGAGGCCAAAATTAGGGACCTCAGCTCAGATTAAAGTTCACTGTGACATAGTCATTGTTCATGCTACAGTCAAACTTAGAAAGTCATTCCTCTCACATATGCAATAAGATAGGGTGGGATTATCAAACATCCTAACAAACACAGGTAAATAACACATGCTTAGTGAAGTCTTCGCATCACCTCATGTGGCACTTGAGTACCACAACAAAATATTGGTATTCAATCAGTCCCTAGGGATGGGGTGTTACAAAGACCAGAGTCACTGCTTTCCTCTTTTAGAGTACTTTAATATCAATACATTACTGAAATATGGTCCACAATGCACACCATAGATTCCGGTGTATGTCTTCTTTCAATGAATTTTGTGGCACTGGGAACTTATGTGGACAGTGACTAGCATGTGTCTATTGTTATAAGAAAGTCCTTCTATATTGCATGGCTTATAAACAAAAGAATTGTGTGTAGATGTAGGGAAGTCATTGTCCCCCTTTACTCTTCCTTCATTAGGCCACCCATTGAGTATAAAGTCCCCTTTGGCAAGTACTTATCCAGACGCATGCAGCAACTGGAACACACACACAGATACCTTACTAAATGGATACAAAGCCTAAACAGCTTGTCCTACAAGGGCCAACTCAAAGCCTTGTCAATATACTCTGTATCTTACAGACCACTAAGAAGTGACCTATGTCTGGCATACAAGGCATCCTCCGACCCAATACTGATGGATTTATTGCACATCAGCAAGTCAAATGGTATTAGAAATACTCAATCTAGGGATCTAAACCTGTTCTGTAACATCAGCAGGACATTTATGAGGGACAGGCATATTTCACAGAGGATACCACTGCTGTTGAACAGACTCCCCATCCACTTACAACAAAGTTCATCCCTGTCCATTTTCAGCAGCAATATAGATATGTGGATGGGAAACAGAAAACTTATCCCAGGACTGCCCCCTGTGCTACTAATGGACAGAGGCAGCTCCTAAATGTTTTATCCCATGCAGGGGTCCCCTTAAATTATCTAAGGTATGATCCCAGTTATTCTCATTAGGGGTAATACATAAGTACTGACCATGGCATGGGAAAGGCCAATCTCTAACCAAATTTGATAGGTTAATTTGCATACAAGAAGGGGAAATTGACTAGGCTTAAAATGGCCCACAAGGGCAGTTAGCCTAGTACTTACCTTTGAACTTATTCATTGAAGAGGTAACAGCATTTGATGAAGGGCTCACAGTGTGTAATGCTTATCTTCACCATGCTAAAACTTAAAATACTATTCATGACAAGGGAAACTGACAAATTAAGGCACTAAAAGTCAACCCATAAGTAATTCAATAGATAAATCATGATTAAGCAACAGAATGCAGCAAGTTAAGCTGGATGGTTACCTGTCTATCCCAACAGGGGCACTAAGTGGTAACTCACAAGAGTACTGTACTGATGCTATGGGAAGTGGGATGTAGGTAATCAAATGTGATAATAATTACAAACTGATTAGCATAATTACTTCAAGAAAATATATGGAAGTTTACCAGGATGGTGTATAAAATATATGTTTAGTTCAAGCATTAATGTCACTAATTGAAGCAACATGCGACATTGCAAAAACTAATGTAAATTCTTCATTCGGCTTTTTCCCAGTCAGGGGTTGCCACAGCGGATCATCTGTCTGTTCATGATTGGCAGTGGAGTTTTACAGTGTCGAGTTGCCAGCCCGGTGCCCAACCTTCCACAGAAGGCACATGCATGCACTTACACCTAGGACCAATTTAGAGTGTCCAATCCACCTACAGCATGTCTTTGGGATGTGGGAGGAAACCGGAGCAAACCCACACGACCACAGGGAGGACATGCAGTCTCCGCACAGAAGGCACCCCAGCCAAGGATTGAACTAGAGAACATCTTGCTGTGAGGCGGCAACGCTAACCGCTGCACCACCATGGCTGCCCACAAAAACTAATGTAAATTATGACTACAAAATAAAATACCATCATTAAAGATCCAAAGGCAGGAGAAGCCAACAGTATAAACTGTGACCAGCATATACTGACAGAGTGAGACAAGCATAGACCATAACTCACCTCTAAAGGGAATACAGAGCAAGAAAAGCCTGTTCTGTAACCAGTCAACTTTTAAAAGGCATGTTTGGTCATCATGCCAGGAAGATCGATGTACCACTTTATACCTTACCAATCCATCACATTACTGAATGCAATGCCGTGTTTTATAGCTTTTAGAAAAGCTACATTAGATAACTTAACAAAACATAAAATTCCTTGCTAGGAAAATCATAGGACTAGAAAACCGAACAATTCAGAATGGCTTCTGGAACTGTTATTATATTCTGTTTTCTAATGGTTAGTTATATATAGTCTCTATGTGATCTCTAATGCACTGTCTGGTACAGTAATGTGTGAAAATCTAGGTCTGGAATTAAAATTGTGAATCTGAATGCATGACTGACCCTCACTGCTGGGAGCAAGCATAAGATTCAGGCACCTAATACTGAAGATGAACAACATTAATAGAAAAGTAACATTTGCTTTATCTATTATCTCCTAGGATGGAACAAACTTCATCTTACAATGAGAAAATGTCAGTCATCAACTTCCTTCCAAAATAACCTTGATAGGTATATAGGAAGTAGGAACAATCATTATGGGGTTTGGGCAATTATACTACTTTTTAAAGGTCAGCAGATCATTAGCTTGACAACTAAACCTATGAACCTATATGAACAGGGGGGAGTATAGAGGCTTACAGCCACATCATGTTTTCAGTGTCTCTATACTACTAAACTATGATTGCCTGTACTGGGTTGGGAAGACAAAAAATAATTAATCTAACCTTCTATATGTTATCATAAATCAAGTGCAGACTGTGCATTATAAATGATAAACATAACTAGTGCTGAGGTGGCATTACTGTGACAAGGGAATTAGATGTATAGTTACCTACCTAGCCAGATGTGCTCACTGTTAGTTCATGGGCCAAATGGCATAGACTGTGCTGCATTGCCAGTAGACAGAAGAAGACCCTTGTCACAACACATTTGCAGTGATATAATCTGGTATCATATGCTGCACTGCGCCTTGGTTATCACCCACTCACCCATTAGGGCTACAGATAGCACCAAAGTGGGTGAGTAGGGCCTTTGAATACACCATAGAATGATACAAGAGGATGGGTAGAATGGATGCTGCCACAGCAAACTCATAAGGACAAACAGAGAGTGAGACACTGATGTTTCTTATGGGAGGGGGGTCTGCTTATGTATACACAGAATGTACTTCACCACACAACCAGCGCTGAGTTCTGAAACATGCAGCACAGCCATGACAAAGGTTCCTATGGAACAGCTGTATGTAGAGTGTCAGGGAAAAAAGGAAAGTTCATGAACATAAAAAAAGAAACATCTGAACACAACTAACACATATTGACAGCAAGTTTCCACACATCCATACAAGTCTTACAAAAGGTACTAACGTTATTATGGGGAAGAGGACTGAACCACCTCTACTAATTGCACACACACACACACACACACACACACACACACACACACACACACACACACACACAAAAAACCACTGTAACATTTTTAATTGCCTGAGCAATTGCTGGATGCAGACTCTTTAGTTTCACTCCTTCCAAACAAACTTTAATATATTGTTTGACAACTGTGGCTTGTCCATACTGCTAACTCTAACCAAAATAGACACACACACAAAACATGCGCAAGCATGCGCACACCACTTTATTCACATTCATAAACATAAGGTAAAGAAAAACTTTACTAAAATCCATCAAAAAGTTCCTGGACAACTGACTACATGATCTCTCTTAAGTGGAATTTATTTATAGTCAATGTTATACAGCTAGTGTTTCTAGTGCAGGGACAACATTAATTACAAACAATTTTGCTTTCCTTATTTTCATTTTTCGGCCTCTATCTGGCTCATAACCCTCTCTGAAAATTTAAAATAAAACCTAGCAAAGAGGCATAAACCATACCCTTACACAGCCAGCAGAGAAAGAAAGTACAAAAAATGCATTAAAATTCAGTGATAGAATGACCAAAATGAAACAAACCAAATTCTGTAAACATTTTAATATCTAGCAATAAACAAAATCTGATTAAATCAACATTTAGAGGGTTGTATTTTTTAAGTATGCAAAAATAACTTTGTAAAGAAATAATTCACTGCCTAACTTAAAAAGGAAACCATCAAAGTAGTAGTGTTGCAGACTGGCACATTTTCCAGTACTGGTCACATTTCCTTTAAAACATATAGATGAAATTAAGTAGCAAAATATCAAGTACAAACAAAAATGTCTTCCATCTTTAACCATTCAACAGAGAAGAAGCACAAACTGGTCTAGACAGACTCCTTTTACTGTTCATATGTAACTTTATGTTGTTTAGACAGACTCCATTTAAAATCCTATAACTTCCTTTCCATGAAACCAGATTCACACATACCTGCACTCTGAGCTTGATCGTTGTCAAATTTGGCCCTAGGCAGGGTAAAAAACCAAGACACCCTGCCATACCAGTACTCCATTACTTGTCCATTTCTCCTCAATTACTATAAAACACTGTTCAAACCTGTCAGTGTGCATACTATTTTTTCTTTACTTTTACAATGATCACAGAGATTTGGATTTAATTAAAACTCTCAGATTTTACAGCAAAAAGACTGACAGCCATTTGCTAAACAAAGCAGTCTCACACTGAAAACATGCTTAGCATGAACAACAGTAAACTACTCTTCCCTTGAAAGTCACATTTATTGAAAATCTGTCTGGCAACCCATTAAAACTATAATCAAATAGCATATAGTGAAGTACTAAGTACTAAGAAGCCAGTTAAGCTAAAGGCTTTAAAACAAATGAAAAACATATCCACTGTAATTGAGCTACCTACTTGTTATTTTACAAACCTTATATTAGAATGAGTACCAGGTGTTGCTATATACAATAACCTGTTAAAAAGGCTAACGCTGTTGTAAATTAAACGACTTCCCTTAACCAACTACTTTACTATGAAAAAACAAATGACTGTCTGTAGCTCTACATGGACTTCCTAGCTGGCTAAAGGTACAGTAAATAATGGAAATTGCATGTAGCTATTATTAAATGGATTAACTGCTAAAGTAATACAAACCAAACTGTTCTATGTCCATGCCTTAACCTTTCCTATGTCTCCTTCTCAGTCCTAGGGACCTTAAACTCTCTTGTCCTCCCTAACCAGCCTACCCCCCCCCCCACTGAAAGGCTTGCCACATTAAAAGACTTCAAACTGCTAGCAACCTAATACCTCACAGAAAAACTGTCCAGCGTGAGTTACCTGCAAGGAAACAAGGTTTATAACTCACTATTTTTCTGAATACTTGTACGGTCTGTAGTGTTACTTTGCAACACACTGCTGGAGGGACCGCAGCACTATCTAAATTTTAAATACGACAATTTCTCCAACTTTTTTTAAACTAAAACAAAGGGTACTGTTAAACATAAAGACTAGGTCTTATCCTGGGAATCAGTCTATCTATTCCTTGAAAGATCTTACTTTTGGAAAACCTTGGAGTACCTTCACAGATTGGCTCTGCAGCCTCGGAGTCTGTTTGGTGCCCCGCTCCGTTCGCCTCTCTACGCTTGGCTCACTCCACTCCCCTACCCTACCCCCAATTCCCACCCACCCCAACACATCTACATTTATTCTAACCCATTATTACCTGACCACTCCACACAACCAATCATCTTCACTCCACCCACTTCCTGTACCACCTGCCCACTTCCCAAACCCAACTACCTTCATTCCTCCCAAACACCACACCTATCTTCCTCTCATCCAATTAACATCACTATCAACCAAACTCAACATGACACATACCATGCTCTTCATTCTGATATGCCTCCTACTAACCCTCACAGCCCTAACCTACACTACATCCCTAAACACATACAGTTCATTACCCCAAACCACCTACCATATAACACAACCCTTCACACCAACAAAGGCCACATAAATTTCCCTATATCCCCCTCTCTACTAGTAAACAGCAAAATTTTACTCATACACAACAAACACTGCTTAGCATCTCTCACTAGAAAAATACCAAACAAGCTGTATAAAGATATACTACAAGCAATTAAACATAATATACTCATAAAGAAATACCTCCTTACCTCCGGTGACATTCACCCAAACCCAGGTCCACACAACAACCTACCCCCAAACAAACGCACAACAGACCTACTCATCATAAACCTTAACACTCGCAGCATATCTAATAAAATTACTCACCTACATGCATTCTTAACCCACTACTTCCCCGATATACTAACCATAACAGAGACCTAGTTAAATCCCAGCACAAGGAAAGAAGAAATTCTCCCTCCAGGATATAACATCATTAGACAAGATAGAACAGGAAAGAAGGGAGGGGGCATTGCAATTATCTATAAAAATACACTTAATATACAACCCATACCAACCCCTCCACCAACGTTCGACAATGCTGAAATCCTAGGAATTAGGCTACAACTAAACACTAAGAAATGTATCAATATTCTCTGCACATATATCCCTCCAGGCAACAAGACTAATAAAATTGAAGAAATTCTGCAATGAGCAAAAGACAACCTTCCTCAAGAGACTATTCTGCTAGGAGACCTAACCACTGATTGGCTAGCCTGCAAGTCTAAAATCCCCACTAGCCACATAAACCCGTATGGTTTCTCCCAACTTATTCTAGAACCCACTACAGTAGATAAGAAATACAAAAAAAATCCTTATTAGATTGGACATTAGTAAACTACCCAGAACAAAACTATTACACAGGCTGTCTACCAGACAGCCTTAGTGACCATCTCCCAACATTCCTCCTACGCAGAGACGCTAACATACCCAAGCCTGCTGTCTTTAAACAAATCAGAAATGAACACAAGGTTAACCCTCTAGATCTCAACACTGTATTAGAAAATTGCAACTGGAAACGTTTACTTACCCTGAACTTGGACCTTGCAGTGGACTATTTTAATAATACTTTCATCAAGGCCCTTGACCAAATAGCACCTGTAAGAACTATTAGAGCTAAAGTCCACTCAACTCATTGGCTTACTAACCCCACTAGAGCCCTATTAAAATCTAGAGACAAGGCATGGAATACCTGGAAGAAAGACAACACTAGTCTTTCTAAACAAAAATATCAACATCTTAGAAACCAGGCTAAACAGCAAATCAAGCTTGATAAACAAAACTACTACATAAATATCCAAAACAAATACTCCAACAACCCACAAAAGTTCTGGCATGCAATTAACTCCCTACTAAAACCAGGAAAAAACACAACACCCTCTCCCACCTTAACCACCACAGATACAGCTACTGAAATAGCCTCAAAATTCAACCAACATTTTTCCGAATCCATTAACTCACTATCCACTCAATTAGCCAAAAATAACTACAAACCCATACCTACAGTACCTAACAACTCAGCTCCTCTTACCTTATCACCTACCCCAACCTCTACAATAAAGAAACATCTCTCAAAACTAAAACTCACTACCCTTGCAGCAGATGAGCTACCAGCACATTTCCTAAAATGGCAGCCAACTCCATAGCCTACCCAGTCTCAATCCTTATCAACCGCTCTATACAGGAGTCATATATCCCTCATCTGTGGAAGGTCTCCTATATCATTCCCTCCATAAGGGGGGAACCTTCTATGATTTCTCAAACTACCGACCCATCGCTATTCTGTCACCTTTATCTAAGATACTAGAAAAATGTATACACTCTCAAGTCATGCACTTCCTAAACTTAAACAATCTCCTCTCACCCGCACAACATGGCTTCCGCCCATACCATAGTACTATCACTGCCCTTCTCTCCTTCACAGACCTAGTTAACCAACACAGGAATAACAACAGATGTGTATCAACCATATTCCTCGACCTCTCCAAAGCATTTGACATGGTCTTTCACTCCATACTAATAGACACCCTCACCTCCCTAGCCTTCACCCCAAACACTATTGCTTGGTTTAAAAGTTACCTATCAGAACGACAACAAGCTGTCCGGTGGCAAGGAGCTTTATCACCTCTGCTCCCAACCTCCATTGGTGTACCCCAAGGCTCTATACTAGGACCTCTTCTCTTCTCAGTTTTTACCAATAACCTACACACATCTACCATTCATGCCTCACTAATCCAATACGCAGATGATTCCAACCTTATATGTTCAGCACCATCCCTGACCTCCCTTCAGCATCTCACCCAAGAGTCCTTCACCTCAGTAGAAAGATGGATCAGTAACAGCCAACTTATCTTAAACCCTAACAAAACCAAACTACTACTTTTTACCCC
The DNA here is from genome assembly GCF_019279795.1 of Protopterus annectens. Taxonomy (NCBI): domain Eukaryota; kingdom Metazoa; phylum Chordata; order Ceratodontiformes; family Protopteridae; genus Protopterus; species Protopterus annectens. The sequence goes on along the minus strand of NC_056733.1, from coordinate 845,910,948 downwards.
AAACAAATCAAAAACAACTCCAGCCTCCTTCTCCATCTCCTCTGATAATGGTACTATCATCTCTCCCTCTCTCCACACCAAGCTCCTTGGCATCAAAATAGACAACAACCTCCACTTTAACATCCATATCTCACAAAAAAATGGGCTCCTTATACAGGAAAAAGAACTTTCTTACTAATCATGCTAAAATCATCCTAGCTCAAACCCATCTCCTATCTACACTACTGTATGATGCCCCAATTCTTACTCACATTAGGAAATATGACCTAGACAAACTTGAGTCCTGTTATAACAGAATTGCCAAGTTTGCCAAAAACTCCACATTTAGAACCCATCATTGCACACCTCTCAGACAACTTCAATGGCTCGAACTGCCACAGTTGCTACTATATCACCAACTTGTTACAGCCTACAACATCCTAAAACAACCTGACAAAATTCCCGCTCTAACACATCTACTGACCAGCCACACTCCAAGTCATCCACTCTGCTCAGCCAACAAATCACTCCTCACTATCACCCCAGCAAATAATACAGCCGGCAAATCTCTCTTTTCACACACTATAGCTAAAAACTGGAATAATCTTCCCCCATCTGTGACTTCTGCAGCGAACATCACTCTGTTCAAAAACTCCCTTAAGGACCATCTTACTAGTTCTTGGCTATGTCCATGTATTACATAGTCCATAATATGTCTTCCTCTACAATCATCTCCTATCTATCCTTTAATGCCCTAATAAAGATGCTTCCAGGGAAAAGATGTACCTGTTAAAATTTGGCTGTTGCTCTTTGCAAGCCAAATGTAAATATGTAAATACTTTTTGATTGCAATTGTCTACTGTTTTAATCACTTTTTTGAATCCTGTCTAGAAATTTCTAGTTTAATAGAAACTACTTCCTACCTATTATATTATATGTTTATTTCTGTAATGTGTTGTACTAATGTAACTGGAGCTTTTCTCCTCGGGCCTCTGCTGTAAACGGACCTCGTCCGACCATCCCGGTAAACAAAATTAAAATAATAAATAAAATAAAATAAATAATTAGTGGCTATGTGAAAGGTGCAGGAATTCAAAAAAACAAATAACATATTTACTACAGCCTGGGAAAGCCCACTGGACACAAATGTCCTTTTTCAGGAGGAGCACAGGAATACTGTCTGGTGAAGTAACTTGGTCAAGTGTAACACAGAAGACAAACAAAGGCAAAGGAAATCAAACCCTGCACTGAAAGAAGCAGATCATTAACAGCTCATAGACTTACTCATCTCCACTGAGTACCAGACAAACTGTTGTAGCCCAAACACATTGCATTACACACCCACATTCCTGCTAAAACAGCTATATTAAACATGTACTTCTTTACACTGTAACTACTTAAGCAGACTACTCAAATTCACTTAAGAAATTACAAAACAAGTGTTGAACCAACATACTTTTTCTGAACCAAAACTGTAAAACTCTAATGACTGACATCTTTGACTGACTGTAAATCTCAATGATTTTAGTCTCACTGATTAATCATAAAATCAAGGCAATAACAAACATATGGCAGTTAGTGTGAAGATTAAGGCGTTTCTCTATAAATTAGTTGCTTCCTGTTGTCAAGAGAACATGGTTTGACCCTTTCAGCCTCCATTTGCTCACTGTGTGATTCTGAGCAAGTCACTTAACCAGACAGTATTCAAACCCTTACTTACAAAAGAAAAAGTAAAAAGAATTTTCTAATTTTCAACTGTGAAGCTCTAAAGATGGGCATAATCATTATCAGAAATCAGCAGGTCCATTTGGCAAATAAGTAAGACAGAATGCCAGTAGGTCCATCTCATATATAAACATACAAAAACACACACAGGCACACTCAAACCCTTGAAACACACACACACACACACACACACACACACACACACACACACACACACACACACACACACACACACACACACACACACACACACGTACACTTACTTCCTGGCATTTACCATGTTTTGTCCTATTCATCTTGACCATGTCGAGCTAATTTGCCATTTCAAGAGCTTATCTATCATATGCCAGAGTTGTAATCGCAAACAAAAAGAAATGGCAGAATACTGAAACTGCTATGTCAATATACCGCAGCTCCAGGGTATACACAGCAACCCTGGCTTTTATTATCATAGAAAGGCTGGCTTTACTAAAACGGGAAAAATGTGGGTTTGTACTACTGTATATTTAGCTTCAAGACAGTCTCTAATTGCCTGAGATATAAAACATTCAAGCCTATAGAAGAAAAAGCAGTATGCAGAAGAAGGTAGTCAGGTTGGGAGACATGAGTGGGACAGAACAGATGAGACGAGACAAGCAGACTCAGATAATCAATAACTGCATTGAGAGATGGTAGCAGGGGTACAGACATACTTTTTTCTAATTGTACTCTAATATCCAGTACTGCTAACCCCCCCCCCCCCATCAACCATCCATATCGCCCTGTCCCCATCTTCCTGGCTGCCCATCTAATCAGCCATGCTACCCCACCCCCAAAATAATGGGTTAGTCCCACAGGTGTCTATAATCCATCTTAAATTGCATTTAGTAGCAGCAATATAGTGTGACAAATCCCTTTACAACATCAAGGTAGCTAGTCCTGCAGAGGCTGACCTACCAAATATCACTCCCACCACACCTGTCTTGTAGAATTCTTTGTCTGCTGGATCTGTTTGCTGCTTTGGTTTTGGTTCACTTGACAATAACCACCTAAACCATTTGCAGCAAGCAAACCCATCACTCTAAGGGGAAGCCAGTCACAACCATTTGCAGTGAGAAACTTCTTTCTAGTCTGTCAAAGCTAAAACAAAACAGTTTCCATTTAGAATGACCAGCAGCCACTTTGACAGTACAGCCTGCAAGCACACCATAACTGCTACCACAAGATCTCATATACACAATGTTATATTCTTACTCTGTAAACCATGCATTCATACCTAGATGGACATGAACTGCTGGTCAGGTACCAGCCTGGGTTGTAATCAGTGCCATCTATGCTGGACACCATGTCCATGGCAGGTACTATGCCAGCAGCCAAATGTACCCCTCAGCACAATACACTTTTAGTAGATGTTCCACTAATCTTCAAATGCGGGTCTGAGGTCTTTGTTGCCCTAAACCACCCAAAGCATGGATCCCATTCCTTCTTCAAACATTTTGAAAGCAAACCTATCAAAGCCAGTTAAGTTAAAATCATACCTACAGCAAGGTGTCATATAGACTTAATAAGAAAAACGTGAAAATAAAATGTTTTACACTTTGCACTGTGTTTTGAACCACCTAGAAATGATATGTATTGTTCAGTACATACTGAACACATTGTCCCGTATGCTGATATTTTCACGTAAATACATATTGCTCCTGTCTTGCACCAACTGCATCCGTAAAACAAAGTTCTCATCTCTAGAAACATGGTTAATTAAATCTCAACTATTCCACCTTATACAGGAATCAATGTAAAATACAAAGTCATGTCACTTAATAAAATGCAAATTGAAGCTGTAACTGTAACAAAGAACAAACTGTTTGGAGTTATTATTGACCACAATCTAAAATTTAAACAACACAAACTATGTTGTTGGCAAGTTTAACCACATTCTCCATTTATTATACACAGCCAAACCATATCTTATTATGTCCCCACCAATCACAGCTCTTTCCTTTCTGCTCCCAACACTCCTCTTTGGATCCCCTATCCTAACCAAAATTCAAACTACTCATCTAAAGAAATTTCAAGAAGCCTATAACAACATGGCTGGGCAACCCACCATCCATCAAGAACTTGCTTTTCTCAACTCAAAATAGTTCATTAATCCTCAGCACCCATGATGGCTGTCTTGTAATCAGCAATATAATCCTAAAATACAACTGCTAAGGCTACTGATATTGGAAACTCAGCATCTCTTAATTGTAAGAAAATCATTTAACCATTATGGTAATTGACTATACTATAACTCTGTAGCCACAATGTGGAACTATTCTAATCACATACAACAAATTATGCATATTAAACCATTTCAAATTCACTTAAACATCAGACTACCAAATGGAGCTGTTGCTGCTCCAAATCACCATAAGAATAGCACATTGTCTGCATATTGCTTCAACAACTTTTTTGTTTGTTTCTCTGTTGCAGGGATGTATTATACCCTTTCTGTTTGCCTTCCTTTATCCTCCTCCTAGTGTCTGTTGTATCAGTCAGACAACCCCATTCAACAAAAGTAAATAAATAATAAGAAACTATATTTTCTGATGTGATAGTTGAGTCTTTCCACCAGGACAAATCCAGTGAAAACAGTTGAAGTAGTAGAAGGTTCATAGGTTCATAGGTTCATAGGTTCATACTAGGCTATCTGCCCGAGGGCATTTACAAGCCTAGCCCATTGTTTTGTGGCTTACGCCACCCCTTTAGTATGGGGAACTATACCCATTATTTCGCTGTGCCTCTGTCGAGCAGTGACACTGAGGTAATCCCTGGGGTATATCTGCGATCTCCCATCCATTGGTCAAGATTTCTCTTGAACAAGGCCAGCGAGGTGCTCTGCCTCACATGTACCGGGATTTTGTTCCACAGCATAGGGAGTCTTTGGGTGATGAATCTATCCCTCCAGCACGTCCTATTAATAGCCGTGTCGAGGTTTAAGTCTCCCGCCCTTGTGGCTCTGATGGATCTAGATTTTTGAGGTGAAGCATATTCATCAAATCTGGGTTTGACATGGCCTTGTATGTTAGGCAAAGGTCACCTCTGAGCAAGCGGCGACTGAATAGAGCTGGAGTTCTTTCAGTCGGGCAGCATAGGATAGACTTTGAGACCCTTTATCCTTTTGGTGAGGAACTTTGTGGCCTCTCCAGCTGCTGCAAGTGTCGGGTCAGATACATTCTGAATGGGGCATTGTACTCAATCATTGGTCTGATGAGTGATGAGTAAAGGGAGACTATAACCTCCCTTGATCTAGATGAGAATCCCTTCATGATAAGGTGGGCAATGTAGAAGGTCTTCCTAACTACTTTAGCTACATGGGTGTCGAATGACAGACTACTATCAACCTGGGTCCCCAGGTCCCTGATAACTTCTTCTGTGTTCAGTGGATTGCCACCTATTTGGTAGCTAGGGGTAACCTTGTTTTTCCCGAAGGGTATGACAAAAAAAACACTGTAACATTTTTAATTGCCTGAGCAATTGCTGGATGCAGACTCTTTAGTTTCACTCCTTCCAAACAAACTTTAATATATAGTTTGACAACTGTGGCTTGTCCATACTGCTAACTCTAACCAAAATAGACACACACACAAAACATGCGCAAGCATGCGCACACCACTTTATTACATTCATAAACATAAGGTAAAGAAGAACTTTACTAAAATCCATCAAAAAGTTCCTGGACAACTGACTACATGATCTCTCTTAAGTGGAATTTATTTATAGTCAATGTTATACAGCTAGTGTTTCTAGTGCAGGGACAACATTAATTACAAACAATTTTGCTTTCCTTATGTTCATTTTTCGGCCTCTATCTGGCTCATAACCCTCTCTGAAAATTTAAAATAAAACCTAGCAAAGAGGCATAAACCATACCCTTACACAGCCAGCAGAAAAAGAAAGTACAAAAAATGCATTAAAATTCAGTGATAGAATGACCAAAATGAAACAAACCAAATTCTGTAAACATTTTAATATCTAGCAATAAACAAAATCTGATTAAATCAACATTTAGAGGGTTGTATTTTTTAAGTATGCAAAAATAACTTTGTAAAGAAATAATTCACTGCCTAACTTAAAAAGGAAACCATCAAAGTAGTAGTGTTGCAGACTGGCACATTTTCCAGTACTGGTCACGTTTCCTTTAAAACATATAGATGAAATTAAGTAGCAAAATATCAAGTACAAACAAAAATGTCTTCCATCTTTAACCATTCAACAGAGAAGAAGCACAAACTGGTCTAGACAGACTCCTTTTACTGTTCAGATGTAACTTTATGTTGTTTAGACAGACTCAATTTAAAATCCTATAACTTCCTTTCCATGAAACCAGATTCACACATACCTGTACTCTGAGCTTGATCGTTGTCAAATTTGGCCCTAGGCAGGGTAAAAAACCAAGACACCCTGCCATACCAGTACTCCATTACCTGTCCATTTCTCCTCAATTACCATAAAACACTGTTCAAACCTGTCAGTGTGCATACTATTTTTTTCTTTACTTTTACAATGATCACAGAGATTTGGATTTAATTAAAACTCTCTCAGATTTTACAGCAAAAAGACTGACAGCCATTTGCTAAATGAAACAGCCTCACACTGAAAACATGCTTAGCATGAACAACAGTAATCTACTCTTCCCTTGAAAGTCACATTTATTGAAAATCTGTCTGGCAACCCATTAAACTATAATCAAATAGCATATAGTGAAGTACTAAGTACTAAGAAGCCAGTTAAGCTAAAGGCTTTAAAACAAATGAAAAACATATCCACTGCAATTGAGCTACCTACTTGTTATTTTACAAACCTTATATTAGAATGAGTACCAGGTGTTGCTATATACAATAACCTGTTAAAAAGGCTAACGCTGTTGTAAATTAAACGACTTCCCTTAACCAACTACTTTACTATGAAAAAACAAACGACTGTCTGTAGCTCTACATGGACTTCCTAGCTGGCTAAAGGTACAGTAAATAATGGAAATTGCATGTAGCTATTATTAAACGGATTAACTGCTAAAGTAATACAAACTAAACTGTTCTATGTCCATGCCTTAACCTTTCCTATGTCCCCTTCTCAGTCCTAGGGACCGTAAACTCTCTTGTCCTCCCTAACCAGCCTACCCCCCCACTGAAAGGCTTGCCACATTAAAAGACTTCAAACTGTTAGCAACCTAATACCTCACAGAAAAACTGTCCAGCGTGTTACCTGCAAGGAAATAAGGTTTATAACTCACTATTTTTCTGAATACTTGTACGGTCTGTAGTGTTACTTTGCAACACACTGCTAGGAGGGACCGCAGCACTATCTAAATTTTAAATACGACAATTTCTCCAACTTTTTTTAAACTAAAACAAAGGGTACTGTTAAACATAAAGACTAGGTCTTATCCTGGGAATCAGTCTATCTATTCCTTGAAAGATCTTACTTTTGGAAAACCTTGGAGTACCTTCACAGATTGGCTCTGCAGCCTCGGAGTCTGTTTGGTGCCCCGCTCCGTTCGCCTTGCTATGCTTGGCTCACTCCGCTCCCCTACCCTACCCCCAATTCCCACCCACCCCAACACATCTACATTTATCCTAACCCATTATTACCTGACCACTTCACACAACCAATCATCTTCACTAGACCCACTTCCTGTACCACCTGCCCACTTCCCAAACCCAACTACCTTAATTCCTCCCAAACACCACACCTATCTTCCTCTCATCCAATTAACATCACTATCAACCAAACTCAACATGACACATACCATGCTCTCCATTCTGATATGCCTCCTACTAACCCTCACAGACCTACACTACATCCCTAAACACATACAGTTCATTACCCCAAACCACCTACCATATAACACAACCCTTCACACCAACAAAAGGCCACATAAATTTCCCTATATCCCCCTCTCTACTAGTAAACAGCAAAATTTTACTCATACACAACAAACACTGCTTAGCATCTCTCACTAGAAAAATACCAAACAAGCTGTATAAAGATATACTACAAGCAATTAAACATAATATACTCATAAAGAAATACCTCCTTACCTCCGGTGACATTCACCCAAACCCAGGTCCACACAACAACCTACCCCCAAACAAACGCACAACAGACCTACTCATCATAAACCTTAACACTCGCAGCATATCTAATAAAATTACTCACCTACATGCATTCTTAACCCACTACTTCCCCGATATACTAACCATAACAGAGACCTAGTTAAATCCCAGCACAAGGAATAGGAATGAAGAAATTCTCCCTCCAGGATATAACATCATTAGACAAGATAGAACAGGAAAGAAGGGAGGGGGCATTGCAATTATCTATAAAAATACACTTAATATACAACCCATACCAACCCCTCCACCAACGTTCGACAATGCTGAAATCCTAGGAATTAGGCTACAACTAAACACTAAGAAATGTATCAATATTCTCTGCACATATATCCCGCCAGGCAACAACACTAATAAAATTGAAGAAATTCTACAATGGGCAAAAGACAACCTCCCTCAAGAGACTATTCTGCTAGGAGACCTAAACACTGATTGGCTAGCCTGCAACTCTAAAATCCCCACTAGCTACATCAACCTGTATGGTTTCTCACAACTTATTCTAGAACCCACTAGAGTAGATAAGAAATCCAAAAAAAAATCCTTATTAGATTGGACATTAGTGAACTACCCAGAACAAAACTATTACACAGGCTGTCTACCAGACAGCCTTAGTGACCATCTCCCAACATTCCTCCTACGCAGACATGCTAACATACCCAAACCTACTGTCTTTAAACAAATCAGAAATGAACACAAGGTTAACCCTCTAGATCTCAACACTGTATTAGAAAATTGCAACTGGAAACGTTTACTTACCCTGAACTTGGACCTTGCAGTGGACTATTTTAATAATACTTTCATCAAGGCCCTTGACCAAATAGCACCTGTAAGAACTATTAGAGCTAAAGTCCACTCAACTCATTGGCTTACTAACCCCACTAGAGCCCTATTAAAATCTAGAGACAAGGCATGGAATACCTGGAAGAAAGACAACACTAGTCTTTCTAAACAAAATATCAACATCTTAGAAACCAGGCTAAACAGCAAATCAAGCTTGATAAACAAAACTACTACATAAATATCCAAAACAAATACTCCAACAACCCACAAAAGTTCTGGCATGCAATTAACTCCCTACTAAAACCAGGAAAAAACACAACACCCTCTCCCACCTTAACCACCACAGATACAGCTACTGAAATAGCCTCAAAATTCAACCAACATTTTTCCGAATCCATTAACTCACTATCCACTCAATTAGCCAAAAATAACTACAAACCCATACCTACAGTACCTAACAACTCAGCTCCTCTTACCTTATCACCTACCCCAACCTCTACAATAAAGAAACATCTCTCAAAACTAAAACTCACTACCCTTGCAGCAGATGAGCTACCAGCACATTTCCTAAAAATGGCAGCCAACTCCATAGCCTACCCAGTCTCAATCCTTATCAACCGCTCTATACAGGAGTCATATATCCCTCATCTGTGGAAGGTCTCCTATATCATTCCCCTCCATAAGGGGGGAACCTTCTATGATTTCTCAAACTACCGACCCATCGCTATTCTGTCACCTTTATCTAAGATACTAGAAAAATGTATACACTCTCAAGTCATGCACTTCCTAAACTTAAACAATCTCCTCTCACCCGCACAACATGGCTTCCGCCCATACCATAGTACTATCACTGCCCTTCTCTCCTTCACAGACCTAGTTAACCAACACAGGAATAACAACAGATGTGTATCAACCATATTCCTCGACCTCTCCAAAGCATTTGACATGGTCTTTCACTCCATACTAATAGACACCCTCACCTCCCTAGCCTTCACCCCAAACACTATTGCTTGGTTTAAAAGTTACCTATCAGAACGACAACAAGCTGTCTGGTGGCAAGGAGCTTTATCACCTCTGCTCCCAACCTCCATTGGTGTACCCCAAGGCTCTATACTAGGACTTCTTCTCTTCTCAGTTTTTACCAATAACCTACACACATCTACCATGCATGCCTCACTAATCCAATACGCAGATGATTCCAACCTTATATGTTCAGCACCATCCCTGACCTCCCTTCAGCATCTCACCCAAGAGTCCTTCACCTCAGTAGAAAGATGGATCAGTAACAGCCAACTTATCTTAAACCCTAACAAAACCAAACTACTACTTTTTACCCCAAACAAATCAAAAACAACTCCAGCCTCCTTCTCCATCTCCTCTGATAATGGTACTATCATCTCTCCCTCTCTCCACACCAAGCTCCTTGGCATCAAAATAGACAACAACCTCCACTTTAACATCCATATCTCACAAACAATAAATAAAGTGCACAAAAAAATGGGCTCCTTATACAGGAAAAAGAACTTTCTTACTAATCATGCTAAAATCATCCTAGCTCAAACCCATCTCCTATCTACACTACTGTATGATGCCCCAATTCTTACTCACATTAGGAAATATGACCTAGACAAACTTGAGTCCTGTTATAACAGAATTGCCAAGTTTGCCAAAAACTCCACATTTAGAACCCATCATTGCACACCTCTCAGACAACTTCAATGGCTCGAACTGCCACAGTTGCTACTATATCACCAACTTGTTACAGCCTACAACATCCTAAAACAACCTGACAAAATTCCCGCTCTAACACATCTACTGACCAGCCACACTCCAAGTCATCCACTCTGCTCAGCCAACAAATCACTCCTCACTATCACCCCAGCAAATAATACAGCCGGCAAATCTCTCTTTTCACACACTATAGCTAAAAACTGGAATAATCTTCCCCCATCTGTGACTTCTGCAGCGAACATCACTCTGTTCAAAAACTCCCTTAAGGACCATCTTACTAGTTCTTGGCTATGTCCATGTATTACATAGTCCATAATATGTCTTCCTCTACAATCATCTCCTATCTATCCTTTAATGCCCTAATAAAGATGCTTCCAGGGAAAAGATGTACCTGTTAAAATTTGGCTGTTGCTCTTTGCAAGCCAAATGTAAATATGTAAATACTTTTTGATTGCAATTGTCTACTGTTTTAATCACTTTTTTGAATCCTGTCTAGAAATTTCTAGTTTAATAGAAACTACTTCCTACCTATTATATTATATGTTTATTTCTGTAATGTGTTGTACTAATGTAACTGGAGCTTTTCTCCCCGGGCCTCTGCTGTAAACAGACCTCGTCCAGTCGGACCTTCCCGGTAAACAAAATTAAAATAATAAATAAAATAAAATAAATAATTAGTGGCTATGTGAAAGGTGCAGGAATTCAAAAAAACAAATAACATATTTACTACATACTGGGAAAGCCCACTGGACACAAATGTCCTTTTTCAGGAGGAGCACAGGAATACTGTCTGGTGAAGTAACTTGGTCAAGTGTAACACAGAAGACAAACAAAGGCAAAGGAAATCAAACCCTGCACTGAAAGAAGCAGATCATTAACAGCTCATAGACTTACTCATCTCCACTGAGTACCAGACAAACTGTTGTAGCCCAAACACATTGCATTACACACCCACATTCCTGCTAAAACAGCTATATTAAACATGTACTTCTTTACACTGTAACTACTTAAGCAGACTACTCAAATTCACTTAAGAAATTACAAAACAAGTGTTGAACCAACATAGTTTTCTGAACCAAAACTGTAAAACTCTAATGACTGACATCTTTGACTGACTGTAAATCTCAATGATTTTAGTCTCACTGATTAATCATAAAATCAAGGCAATAACAAACATATGGCAGTTAGTGTGAAGATTAAGGCGTTTCTCTATAAATTAGTTGCTTCCTGTTGTCAAGAGAACATGGTTTGACCCTTTCAGCCTCCATTTGCTCACTGTGTGATTCTGAGCAAGTCACTTAACCAGACAGTATTCAAACCCTTACTTACAAAAGAAAAAGTAAAAAGAATTTTCTAATTTTCAACTGTGAAGCTCTAAAGATGGGCATAATCATTATCAGAAATCAGCAGGTCCATTTGGCAAATAAGTAAGACAGAATGCCAGTAGGTCCATCTCATATATAAACATACAAAAACACACACAGGCACAATCAAACCCTTGAAACATACACAGACACACACACACACACACACACACACACACACACACACACACACACACACACACACACACACACACACACACACACGTACACTTACTTCCTGGCATTTACCATGTTTTGTCCTATTCATCTTGACCATGTCGAGCTAATTTGCCATTTCAAGAGCTTATCTATCATATGCCAGAGTTGTAATCGCAAACAAAAAGAAATGGCAGAATACTAAAACTGCTATGTCAATATATCGCAGCTCCAGGGTATACACAGCAACCCTGGCTTTTATTATCATAGAAAGGCTGGCTTTACTAAACCAGGGGGAAAATGTGGGTTTGTACTACTGTATATTTAGCTTCAAGACAGTCTCTAATTGACTCAGATATAAAACATTCAAGCCTATAGAAGAAAAAGCAGTATGCAGAAGAAGGTAGTCAGGTTGGCAGACATGGGTGGGACAGAATAGATGAGACGAGACAAGCAGACTCAGATAATCAATAACTGCATTGAGAGATGGTAGCAGGGGTACAGACAGACTTTTTTCTAATTGTACTCTAATATCTAGTACTGCTGCTCCCCCATCAGCCATCCATATCGCCCTGTCCCCATCTTCCTGGCTGCCCATCTAATCAGCCATGCTACCCCACCCCCAAAATAATGGGTTAGTCCCACAGGTGTCTACAATCCATCTCAAATTGCATTTAGTAGCAGCAATATAGTGTGACAAATCCCTTTACAACATCAAGGTAGCTAGTCCTACAGAGGCTGACCTACCAAATATCACTCCCACCACACCTGTCTTGTAGAATTCTTTGTCTGCTGGATCTGTTTGCTGCTTTGGTTTTGGTTCACTTGACAATAACCACCTAAACCATTTGCAGCAAGCAAACCCATCACTCTAAGGGGAAGCCAGTCACAACCATTTGCAGTGAGAAACTTCTTTCTAGTCAAAGCTAAAACAAAACAGTTTCCATTTAGAATGACCAGCAGCCACTTTGACAGTACAGCCTGCAAGCACACCATAACTGCTACCACAAGATCTCATATACACAATGTTATATCCTTACTCTGTAAACCATGCATTCATACCTAGACGGACATGAACTGCTGGTCAGGTACCAGCCTGGGTTGTAATCAGTGCCATCTATGTTGGACACCATGTCCATGGCAGGTACTATGCCAGCAGCCAAATGTACCCCTCAGCACAATACACTTTTAGTAGATGTTCCTCTAATCTTCAAATGCGGGTCTGAGGTCTTTGTTGCCCTAAACCACACAAAGCATGGATCCCATTCCTTCTTCAAACATTTTGAAAGCAAACCTATCAAAACCAGTTAAGTTAAAATCATACCTACAGCAAGGTGTCATATAGACTTAATAAGAAAAACGTGAAAATAAAATGTTTTACACTTTGCACTGTGTTTTGAACCACCTAGAAATGATATGTATTGTTCAGTACATAGTGAACACATTGTCCCGTATGCTGATATTTTCACGTAAATACATATTGCTCCTGTCTTGCACCAACTGCATCCGTAAAACAAAGTTCTCATCTCTAGAAACATGGTTAATTAAATCTCAACTATTCCACCTTATACAGGAATCAATGTAAAATACAAAAGTCATGTCACTTAATAAAATGCAAATTGAAGCTGTAACTGTAACAAAGAACAAACTGTTTGGAGTTATTATTGACCACAATCTAAAATTTGAACAACACAAACTATGTTGTTGGCAAGTTTAACCACATTCTCCATTTATTATACACAGCCAAACCATATCTTATTATGTCCCCACCAATCACAGCTCTTTCCTTTCTGCTCCCAACACTCCTCTTTGGATCCCCTATCCTAACCAAAATTCAAACTACTCATCTAAAGAAATTTCAAGAAGCCTATAACAACATGGCCAGGCAACCCACCATCCATCAAGAACTTGCTTTTCTCAACTCAAAATAGTTCATTAATCCTCAGCACCCATGATGGCTGTCTTACAATCAGCAATATAATCCTAAAAGACAACTGCCAAGGCTACTGATATTGGAAACTCAGCATCTCTTAATTGTAAGAAAATCATTTAACCATTATGGTAATTGACTATACTATAACTCTGTAGCCACAATGTAGAACTATTCTAATCACATACAACAAATTATGCATATTAAACCATTTCAAATTCACTTAAACATCAGACTACCAAATGGAGCTGTTGCTGCTCCAAATCACCATAAGAATACCGCATTGTCTGCATATTGCTTCAACAACTTTTTTTTTTTTTCTCTGTTGCAGGGATGTATTATACCCTTTCTGTTTGCCTTCCTTTATCCTCCACCTAGTGTCTGTTGTATCAGTCAGACAACCCCATTCAACAAAAGTAAATAAATAATAAGAAACTATATTTTCTGATGTGATAGTTGAGTCTTTCCACCAGGACAAATCCAGTGAAAACAGTTGAAGTAGTAGAAGGTAACAGAATCAGAGTAATTAATAACTGTTTCTTCATCTTTCTGAAATACAATCAGTTATATTTCATGTAGATATTACAGTTAAAAATAAATACTATATTCAGAAATATTTCAATTTTCCAGACAAAATAAATATTTAATGCTTATCTGATATAGTAATAAATAATAACAATTCCACAAATGTATTTACCATCTTGCAATGTAAAACCTAAACACACACACACAAACAAACACACACACACACACACACACACTCACACACATGCATGCAAGCGCACACACACACACACACACACACACACACACACACACACACACACACACACACACACAAAGGAACAAAAATAAATAAAACTAACTTATTTTCAAATGACTAACTACTTGGGAAACCTAATTCATATTGAGCATAAGCAGAATGGGATGATGCATTAGTACTTTATGCTGTGCTGCTGCCCCCCCCCCCCCAAAAGTATTGCCTATCTAGCAAAATAAGCAAAGGAACCTCACACTAGTCATCGCAAAGTCAATAAACTGCTGCACCGACCCAAGACACACCTCACTACACTGTACTCACACAAACAAACACAGATTTTACAAGTAAGCCATTTAGCTGCTACAGTTCACTTTTAACCTGTTTATGGCAGACTTTTTTGTGTTTAGAATTTCATTCCCTACACAGGAAAAGAAAAAAAAAAACACTTTTCTGCTGATGCTTCTTTGGCAGGACAGCAATGGCAAAAGAAACAAGGAGGCACTAAGGCAAAAAAAGCCAGTAGAAAACTGAGTAAATAAAAGATGAGCACAGATTGCTACATCTGAAACAAAAGCACCCCTTCTGATACCAGAAATACTTAAAACAAAATAGTGGCATTCAGCGTTGCTAGTTCAGTGGGGTTTTCACCAACTTGGGCTGGTTTGGATAATTGATTGCCATTCATACTTGTGATGGATTACATTAGCAAACAGGTCACGGGGACAGATCAACAAAGTTGCTGTATGCAGATGATATGGCATTGTAGGCTGACTGAGCAAGAACTTCTGCAAAGGACAGGGGAATGGAATGCAAAATTGAAGGTACATAGGATGAAACTAAGTACAGATAAGACAGTTGTAATGTCAGCAAAATGTAGAAATCAGAAGAAGCTGAGAACTGAGACAGAAGGGAATATAGCAGAACAGATTAATAGCTTCAAGTATCTGAGAAGGCTGGTTGAGGAGAAGGGAAGTCTGAATGAAGAGGTCGAAGCTAGAATCAGAGGGGGTGCAGCCAACTGGCATAGAGTGTCAGGTGTACTGTATGAAATAGGAATGCCAAAGAATCTGAAAAGTAAGGTATGCAAAACAGTGGGGTGATCAGTACTACTGTATGGTACAGAAACCTGGGCAGTAAAGGCAGAGCAGATGAGGAAGCTAGAGGTGATGAAAATGAAGTGCCTGAGATGGGTAGTAGGATGCATGCTGTGGGACAGATGAAGAAATGATGACATTAAGAGTAGAAGCCAAAGTAGCGCCAATTACAGAAAAGATCAAAGAAAACAAACTCCTGTGGTTTAGGCACGTGTAGAAAAGCAGAAGACAATCTGGTGAAGAAGATTTGGGGGCACATAGAAAGAAGACAAGAGGAAATTAGGGTGTCCAGCAAAAAGGTGGATGGATTGTATGAGAGATAATCTGTGACAGTCAGGCGTGAGTGTCAAAGAAGGGAGGAGTGGCACTGAACTGAGAGAGATGTCAAGAGTTAACACAACATCTCAACCCCATGTAGAAAATTGCAAAACGGGGGTTGATGATGATGAAGATAATATATGAGTTTATGACAGACATCTGAAGTATCAAAACTTTGAACATCTACAGACCCTGGAAACTACATTCCCATAAGTTTCACTTGTCGTATATGCAAAGCCATGGAAAGAGTTATCATGGAAACAATTAATAATGACATATAGTAAAGATCCAGACAATGGACCCAACCCAGTTTGGTTTCATCAGGGGTAGGTTATGCCTACTCAACCTGGTGGACTTGTTTGAGAAGGTCACTAAAGAAATGGACAAGGGCAAAATGGTTCACACTGCCTACTTTGATTTGGCCAAAACATTTCACACAATACCCCAGTGGGCATTGTTGACAAACTCAGGAGACTAGGTAAAAACTCATATGCTACCCAGTGGATAGTCAATTGGCTCACAGATAGGACCCAGGGAGTTACAACTGGGGAGTCCACCTCTGCAAAGAGGCCAGTTACAAGTGGAGTCCCTCAACGATCAATCATTGGATCACTCCTTTTTGGCGTTTACTTCTCTGAAGTCAAGGCCAGTGTCAATGGTTTCTGTCCAACTAAATTTGAACATGATTGCAAATTAGGAGCTGTCATTGAATCATACGCTGACACAAATGTTCTCCAGGAAGGGCTGACACAGACAAATAACTGGTGTCAGAGCTGTGGACTAAAACTAAATGCCAAGAAATGCATAATAGTATCCTTTGGGAAGTCATCCACCCCTGGTAACTATTATATTGACAACACACCCCTTAGAGATGACCCAGTAGTCAGGGACTTAGAGACACACATAGACAGTAACCTAGCATTTGACCATCATGTGTGTACAGTAGTGAGAAAATCATTCTATGTTGTGCAACTTATAAACAAAGATATGGCATCTAAGTCCAAGGAAGTCATTGTTCCACTGTATTCGACATTCATCAGATATATCATTGAGCACAATGGGTCTATATCATGAAGTCAAACAATAAAAAGAGTGAATGCTCTTATATCGAACACTAAAAAACAAAAGCAGTAAATGTCGAACACACGAAACAGCGATTTATTTTCCCAGGGGAAAAAAATCACTGTTCCACAAAAAAAAAAAAACAAAAAAAACAAATCCAAAGACAATATAAAGTGGGGGGCTTTGCTCCGCACACCTCCCAATGTGGGGGCTGTAGCGGTGCCCCCCACACCTCCTTTCTTAAATACACCAACTCCGAGATTGCACCACAGTGGAGAAATTGGCAAAGTCCTGAAAATGGCCCAGTGATTTTTTTTCCCTGGGAAAAAAATCACTGTTCTGTGTGTTCGACATTCAATGCTTTTGATTTTTAGTATTTAATATCAGAGTATTCAGTCCTTTTATCATTCTACTTAGTGATATAGACCCAGCACAATGCCCCCTTTGGCATGTACCTAACCAGGCATATCCAACAAATGGAATGTCCACTGAGGTTCCTCAATAAAAGAATACAAAACATAAGAAAAATGTCCTATGCAGACCACATCAAGGCCCTATCCTTGTATTCTGTCTCTTACAGGCTGTTGAGGAGAGATCTATGCCTGGCAAACAGAGCATTATCAGACCCCACTGTGATGGACCTCCTGCATTTCCACAAAACAAACAGCATCAAAATTACCCATTCTAAAGACTTAAACCTTGCCTGGGATATAAATAGGACCTGCTGGAGAGACAGGTGTGTATCCCAGACACTACCCCATCTCTGGAACAGGCTCCCCATCCATGAGAAGCAGAGTTCCTCCCTAACTCAATTCAAGTGTAATTTGGACAGTTGCATGGGGAATAGGAAACTCATCCCTGACTTGGCACTTATGTCTCTAATGGACACAGGCAACTTGTAAATGGTTCATCTCCCAAGCCTCTGCTTGTAAATGTTTAATCTCCTAACCCCCTGCTTACACTTGTCAAGGGTACCAGAACTTATCAGAGATTTTGAATGCATGGCTAGGCTTATAAAGCTCTTTGTGCTCATTAGCCTAGTAAACATCTATGCAGCTATGAGCACCTGTTATACAAGTAAAGCAGTTTGAATCAAAAAAGAATCAAATACACTCTATTTTGATTCATGATTCAAAAAAATCTATTTTTTGCAAAAGGGCAAGCTCCAATGCATCCTCACACCTCATCCTAATTATTTATACCAACTCTGAGATCGCACTACAGTGGGGAAAGGGAAAATTCTCTGATCTGCACTATACCACAATATTGTACTAAAAAACGTTAGTCTGTGTGTTCAGCTGATTTTCAGTCAGCAGTACCAGCTTTTTTCCCTTTGAAATGTTACTATTTTGATGGTATGTAGGGATCCCACATATGGAAATATCTATATCTATATATGTATATCTATAT
Source organism: Protopterus annectens (assembly GCF_019279795.1). Classification (NCBI taxonomy): domain Eukaryota; kingdom Metazoa; phylum Chordata; order Ceratodontiformes; family Protopteridae; genus Protopterus; species Protopterus annectens. Next base: position 845,892,505 of record NC_056733.1, on the reverse strand, counting down.
CTATATATGTATCTCTCTCTCTCTCTCTCTATATATATATATATATATATATATATATATATATATAGGGTCTATAGTACATAAACAAAAGTTTATCTAATCGAACGCTCACATGAGCGAAAGTTGCGGAACTCAAAACTGCAATTGTGAGATTGCGGTACAGTGAAGATGGGAATATTTGCCCTTTCCTCACTGTAGTGCGATCTCAAAGTTGGAATATATATTTATTGGGGGGCACAGCCCCCCACAACTGCAGTATCGAGTTTCTGGTTTTCCGCTCATGTCATGTGAGCGTTCAGTTAGATGAGCCACGGTGGTGCAGCGGTTAGCATTGCCACCTCACAGCAAAAGGTTCTCCCATTCGATTCTCAGCTGGAGCACCTTCTGTGTGGAGTCTGCATGTCCTCCCTGTGGTCGAGTGACGTTAAAGACATGCAGGTAGGTGCGAGCATGAATGGGCATGCCTTCGTTGAAGGTTGGGTGTCGGGCTGGCAACTTGGCACCATAACAATCCACTGCCAATCATGAGTGGACCAGAATTCTGCTGTGGCGACCCCTAATAATAGACCCTATATATATATATATATATATATATATATATATATATATATATATACATATATATATATATATATATATATATATGTTGTTGTTGTGTCTTTTGGCTTATCCCGGTTAGGGGTTGCCACAGTGGAACGAACTCCAGTCCACTAATGTTTGGTAGTGGATTTTTACATGCCGAGTTACCAGCCCTGACACACAACCATCAATGAAGGCACGCTCATTCATGCATGCCTCCACACAGAAGACACTCTAGCTGAGAATCGAACGGGACAACATCTTGCTGTGAGGCGACAACGCTACCGCAGCACCACTACCGCGGGATATATATATATATATATATATATATATATATATATATATATGTATGTGTGTGTGTGTGTGTGTGTGTGTGTGTGTGTGTGTGTTTAGGGTCTACATCATGAGATCGAATAATGAAAATATCGACTTTCCTTTCATCGACATGGAAATGTCAAAACTGCTCTTCATCGAACTGCCAAATCACTGATTTCTTTTCAAGGCAAAGAAATCAGTAGGCCAACAATGAACACCACATAAAAATAAACACTTTTAAGTGGGGGGGGGGCTTCGGCCACCACACATCCCCCATGTTGGAAGCTGTGGCAGGCTGTGCTCCCCACACCTTCACAACTAAATATTCTAACTCCAAGATTGCACTACAGTCAGGGAAAGGGCAGATGTAACAGAATAGACAACCAATTTCTTTCCCTTGGAAAGAAATCAGTGATTTGGCTGTTCGATGAAGTGCGGCTTCAACATTTCAGTGTCAATGAAAGGTAAGTTGATATTTTTAGTGTTCGATCTCATGATATAGACCCTGTGTTTATATCTATCTATATAAATGTGTGTGTGTGTCTATGTTTATACACACATACACACATATTTATACATATATATATATATATATATATATATATATATGTGTGTGTGTGTGTGTGTGTGTGTGTGTGTGTGTGTGTATATATATATATATATATATATGTATATATATGTATATATATATATATGTATATATATATATATATATATATATATATATATATATATATATATACATATATATATATATATATATATATATATATATACATATATATGTAAGTCTTTGTGCAACATTTAATGTGACAAGTAATAACATTTATAAAACTTTATCACTTAATTCTAAACCTGTTATTCAAGCCCGGTTTATTTAATTAGTTTTATCTCTCACCTTTTTCTTTCTTCTGTTGAATTATTTTAACATTTTCAAACTTATTATGTCTGTTACCTCTTCACTACAACTTCCTGAGTGCATTGTTGAAGACATTCTTACCATTCACCCTCCCTAATCTGTCCCTTTTAATAGAACCAGTGGCTTTCCTTTCTAGCAGCTGTCTGTCATTTCCCTTTGAAAACAACTTCACTTTACTTTACTGTTGCATATGTGTCAACAGGCAAAATTCTATACATATGTCACCTAAGACAAAGTAAATGAAAAATATGTTTAAAGGCAATAATATGTATCTGGTTGCTATAGTTCAGTGAATAAAAACATGCAAGGCAAGGCCACATTGTCGTTACTATGAGCCTGCCCTTTGTTGTATCTGACTTCTGCTTCGATATTTATTCATTTATTTAGTTGTTTATTTGACATTTGTTAACTGGGATTGTCTGAAAGGGCAAAAGCCCTTTTTCATCGGAGGCCAGGGGAGAGCAGCTCCACAATAAAACAAATAATTATATCAGTAAGACATCGCACAAGAAAACATAAAAACAATATATAGACAAATCATATATAACATAATAGTTTTCAGATTTACTGTTGACTTACATCTATCAGCTACTGTGAAGCATGGCAGATTTATTAATTTATTAATCATATCTTTACTAAATCCACCATGGGATCTGACTTAGTTCTTCTTTTCCATTAATTAATCAGTCATCTTTACGTACCCCATGTAAGATGGAACAGGTTTTATAGTATACATTCTAAAGCCACATCTGGTATTCTACAGCTTGCAGGCAGAGATAAGTACCAGGCAGTGTCTCTTTTTGGATCAGTATTAATATGAAGCTATAAACAAATAGGGGGTTTTAATGTAATCATAGCCGGGGAATGCAGATGACACTTTATTAATTGTTGGCTGCAGCTGCTACATTTATGTCTGAGAACTCCACTTCTCACAAATGAGATCTTTAAGTACATTTAATTGAATTAATGATTAAGGCAAAGGATGATTTGCCATCCTAATAACTGTTGATTTCCATGCTAATAAGGTCCAAACACATCTAACTGAAATTAAGAGTAAACTGAGCTAAGAGAAGCTGTTCAAATTCTGAAGCAGTAAATAAAAAGGTTTTGACAGCTTTTTTCCTTCAGCTGCCATTTACAGAACATCTTCCAGCAAACAGCTGTTAAATATGCAAAGTAACCCCTCAGACTGCTGTTGTTTATTAGAAGCTGTTTTTTGTTTTGTTTTAATATTCATTCTCCAAATACATTCCATCTTAACAACAGCATCCCATTTTCTGCAGGTTCACATAAATAACTGTTTTGGAAATTTCACTAGCTGTGCAATTTTACATTGGAGCAATAAACTGGACAAACAGCGGAATACGGCAAAGTTTCTCAGGTCATCCATTGTTTTACCTGCTGATTTTCTTCCATGTTGCTGTGGAGTTTCACTGCAACCAGCACTTTGTATTTATGAAGCAAATGATTTTACTGCATTACTGGGAGACACACCCATTCCTACTTACTGTTCTTTATAGGATACCAGCTCTTGCTCAAATAGCAGGGCTTCACCTAGCTAGAACATGCAATAATATTTAACCAGTTTTGTTTCCTGGAAATGGCTAGTGAGAATAACTAACCAAAATAACACATTGCTAACAAGATTACCTGTCATGTACCTAATTAATTTTAAACTACAATTAATTGTTTATTATCCATGTACGTGGTCTGATAATTGGCAGCAGTGTAGTTCAGTGGTTAAGTTTCTGCTTCCCAGCTGAAATATTCAGGTTTCAGTTCTAACATCTAGTGACCACTATGCTGCCAGATGCACTCCTAAACTCCTGAGTAGGAGTCTGGCAGCATGGAGAAACCAACACTTTCTCTCCACAATGGATTAGCTGACAAATGCTGCTTCCTTCCTTCTCTCAACCCAGTTCTTCCAGACTCTTGTGCCACCATTTTAACATGGGTCATGCTGGGCATGCTCACGGCTTTATTCCTCTACAGAAAATATCTGCTTTATTAAACCGACAAAATGGCCTGATACAGCAAGCAATAAGAAACTGTCAACTACAGCTTAATTTTAAAGAGGAGAATAGCTATATATATATATATATATATATATATATATATATATATATATATATATATATATGTGTGTGTGTGTGTGTGTGTGTGTGTGTATAATTCATTCAAATAAAAGTATCACAATAAGGAACTACTTGCAGCACATTTAACTCCTGTAGGAAAAAATGCAAAATAATTCATCACAGTCCAAGCAATAAAAAAATTTCTGAAATTATTGTAAACTTTCAAAGCAAGTATAATTTGTTCATTAAATTTACAAAGTAAATGATAGTTACTTCAATGCTGGCAGAATTATTAGTAATCTGACCTTCAATGTAATATTCATCCCATATATTTCTTATCATATCTAAGACTGATCAATACTGGACTGTATATGTCCCAAATCATTTAACATGCAATTCAGGAAGTCCTATAAAGTGGCTACTAACTTCCCACTCCAAATTATGTCTGTGTACACTATCTGCATCAGAAAGAAAGTTTACAATTCCCACCACAATTTGGAAAAAAGACTGCAGCTTCATTGGCATTATATATGTATTATAAAATAAATCCCGAACTGAGTGGAGTGCAGACTGGTTTGGAAAAACAAATAAACTGAATTGTACAGTTTCATTTTTGAACCCTATAAAGGTAGATTTTAAATGTGTTACTATGGACATTGCCATCATCTGATGCTACGAATGTTGCTGTTAGACATGAGGTCAATCAAATTGCTTTATTATCTAATTCATTGTCAGCAAATACAAATAATGCCACTAATTCTGCTACTCCTGCAGCTAGTGCTTGCCCTAAAGATACCAGCAACCCTCTAGAAACTGATGTCTTTTTGAATTTTCCTGCTCCTTTCAGGCTTCCAACAACATTGGGCAGGGGGTGAAACCTCAGCTACATGCACAAGAAACAGAAGTCCTCAGTGAAGCTCAACCATGCTATGGAGGAGAGTGTACAGAAGAGAACTTTTCATTGATTTACAATCTTTATTCACATACGCTCACAGACTCACAAGTAAGTTTACTTAATAGAGGTCTGAGCTTTGTGCCATCATATTCAGTACCCTATGAAGATGTTATCTTGGATGTTAAACTGTTTGTTCGTAATGTAGCATTAAAGTTGGCATTTGGTGGAGAATGCACAGCGCCTGTTCCTCTAAAGTGTTCTAGCTTGTTTATGCCACAAATACTTCCAGTGCTTGAAACTTTTATTAAGACAGTTGAAAGTGAATTGTTTAAAATGGACAATTTCAAGCATAACTTTTATAATTTATCTTATGATGAATGTATGGCTCTAAATGAACTTAAAAATAAAAATTTTGTCCCGCTGATAAAGGGGGATCTATTGTAATCCTTGATACTGCACAATATAATACAAACATGATTTGTATGCTCAATGATGTTGGTACTTATGAACATGTGACTGATAATGATTTAAACAGAATTATAAGCCATATCCATGAGAACCTTTATGTCTTATTAATGGAACATGTTATAGAAAAAGACATGTATGACTTTATGTTGGTTGCTGATTCCTTGATACCAACTAGTCATGGCTTACCTAAGGTCCATAAGTCTTTACATAACCCACCTCTTCACCCTATTGTTTCAGGCAGGGGTTGGGCCATAGAATATATTTCCATTTTTATTGAGCATCACTTAAAAAACCTTTGGGAAAAGCTAGTGCGGTCCTTAGGGATACAGAGCACTTTCTGGGTATGTTGGGTGATTATTCTAGAGAACATGGTATTTATTCTGAACATACTTTGTTAGATACCATGGATATACAGACCTTATTTACTGTCATACCCATGAAATGGGCATTACCTATTTGAAGAGTTTTCTAACTGTAAATACTGACTATTCATCTGAATTGATTGGATGTATAGGTGTCTTAATGGACATGATTCTACAAAATAATGTGTTTTGTTTAATGACATTCTTTATAGACAAAAGATAGGGGTTGCAGTGTAGACTCCTTGCGCTAACAGTTATGCCAACCTAGTGCTGGTGGAATGGGAGTGTGAGGTAGTCCTCAGTGGGCACCCTTTTTCCACACAGTTGCTATATTACAAGAGCTTTGTGGATGACATTTTTGTATTGTGGAAAGGTTCAGAGGCTGATCTACTTGAATTTGTCCATTATTTAGAAACATCAAGTAATTGTTTTAAATTTACTGTGAATTATTCAGCCATTACTATAGACTTTTTAGATGTGAAAATTGACCTTTTTGATGGAGTTATTAAAACCTCCCTATATAGGAAACCATGTAGGAAGAATATTTTTTTCATCATAATAGCATGTATCCCTGGCATGTTTTTAACAATATCACCAAAAGTCAGTACCTTAGAATTTCTCACTTACACACTGAGTATATAGAATGTTTTGAAGCTATGGATTTGTTAAGTAATGATTTTTTGGCTAGGGGCTATAAGCAGCAGGATTTGAATGCTACATATGGTGAGGTTGCTTCTCTGAGATCAAGCAAGGACAAACCTTTTTTTAAACGCTCATATGAGTCCAAGTTACCCCAAGATAATTCAACTGGCCATAAAGTTAGACATTCATTGACTTATGGCAATAATGTGCAGCAGGTCTGCAGCACAGTTAATAAATTTTGGCCCATATTACTTTCAGATGACAAGATAAAATCTATAGTGGGCGATAAACCTAGTTATATTTTTAAGAACAATTTGTCTCTGAAGAGACAATTGTGTTATAGATCTATGGTTAGACCAGTTTTGTCTTCTGAGTGGAAGGGTACCTATCCTTGCAGGGGCTGCAAAGCCTGCTGTCACATTTCTACTAGGGTAGTTTTTCAGCATCCAGTATATGATGCTATATTTAAACCTGACTTCTATGCTGATAGTAAGACCCATGGACTTGTATACTTGGCCAGATATAAATGATGCACTTCATTCTACCAGGGGAAAACTATTAGGATGCTTAAAGAGTGCATTCTTCAGCATATGGGTGACATTAGGCATAAAAACATACTTAATGCTCTAGCCAAACATGTTTCTATTTTTACTGATCATAGTTTTGATTTTATAGTGTTGCAATTGCTATATTTTAACAAAAGGCATGGTGATTTTAATAACAGACTTGAAACTGCAGATACAAAGTGGATTGTAAAGTTGCAGGCAGATAATCTGCCTGGCCTTAATGCCTCTGTTCCTTTAAAACCATTTCTTAAGAAAAGAAGTATACATCAATAATTGATTGCTGTATTTTATTGGTTAATTGAAGCACATTTTTTTTAGTATTTAATGTGTTCTGTTGTTTTATTCTGTGGATCTGATGAAGCACAACTTCTGTGAATGCGCTTATCCTGTGTACTCTGTGCATTAAAGTTTTATACTTTGCAGCCTTGGTGGATGCCTGATTTGTTTGCAGCATTTAAAGTTGCTAGAATAAAAGGTCTTGCATTACAATGGATTTTCTGAAAGATATAATGCCTAAAACTGAAATGCCTGTCATTATTTAGTGAATTCACTTCTCACTGATTTGCCACAAGACTTTAGAAATCCACAGATTTTATAAGGAGCAGACAAAAAATATGAGGCAAAACTGTGGACATTCTGCGAAAATGTGGACAGTTGTGAGCTATGCACAGAAGATCACTTTCGCTTTCTCTCGATCTCTGTCAAACAAATAATCTCCTCTGCTTTCACTCATGCATTCACTCACACACGCAGACAGAAACATAAACACACTCATACACATATACATGCACACAGATACACTTTTTTCTGTTTATTTTGTTTTACACTTGCTAAAAAGCAAAAGCGCTGCATAGAGAGTGTAAAGTAATGGCTGCCATTTTTTTTTTCTGCCCGAGCTCCACTGCAGTTTGATATACTGCCATGAGGTATAGGGCTTGTTTTTCACCGGGCATTACTTCTACATTAATACCCTGCTGGAGAATGTTCATTCTCCACTCAGGGTACTGATGTACAGTTTGCCCATTCCCTAATGAGAAGTAAGTAACTTACACTGAAAGCAGGTCCCAGGGCAGACTTACATTGAGAGCAACACTTTTGGAATCTGACTTAAAATGTTCAGTTTGTGTACTCTGTTTTCAGTTTAAAGATTAAATTAAAATAGAAGTCATCCCAGTAATGAAACAGTTTCACAAATGTGGCTACCAAAGGAACAACTCATAAATATTTGTTGCTGGAGCATATGAACTCATCATATTCAAAATCATTTGACACTAATCTGAAACAAATGCACTTGTACTGTAAACACAATATTAGCTGCACAAAAATATGTATGATGCATGTTTATATAATAGATGTCTTTGTATATAATCAGTCTGCCAGAAAGAAAAAAATGCTATCGAAGGCCTTCATCCCATCAAGATATGCCACATGTGCTGCACTGCCACCATCTACAGCCACCAAAACCCTTTTGAAGTCCATATTAAATATGCAGGAGATACTGTTTACAAAGCCAAATTGTTGGGAGTTAAGTCTAATAAGATTCTTAATGTTAAATTTAGGTTGTCAGTTATAATATGTTCCATGGCTTTGCAGATGAAACTTGTAACACTGATAGGTCTGTAATTAGCTCAGAGAGTTATTAACCCACCATCATAGAGGGCTATCACCACTGCCATGCACCACTTATCAAGGACAAAAGCAATAGTTAAACTTAAGTTAAACATTTTAAGGATGGTGTCTTCAAGGGCATGTTTAACATAATCATTTAAATAGGCAGGCATATTGCCAGCTCCACTGAGGAAACATTTTTGGTCTTGGTTAGCACTTTCAGTAAATCTTCTTTAGAGAAAATTGGGAAACTAAGGGATTCAGATATTTCAGGGCTTTGTAAAGAAGTCTCAGGGGTAAAATTGACACTAAATTTGTTTGTAAAGATATTGGCACTGTCTACTGGACCAGAAACAGAAACATCATTATGAATACAGCTTGAGTAATGTGTGGTATTATTTCTTAATTTTCTAAAATGGCTAAACAGTATTTATAATTACATTTTGGCTTCTGAGGTCAACCAAAGTTCACGGCCTCATTTCCTGATTTTTTTCTTTGTTTTTGTTTTGTAATGCTCTATTATCTTTGAGGTTACAGATATGGATCTACTAAATAAATCAAGAAGCCCTTTTTGGTTGTATAGTTTTGTTTTTGAATTTCCTGTGATACTTGGTTTTGGTAGGAACTTTAAGCTCTATGCATTTTTCTAAATGGATGTAGAATTCCTTAGTGAAGTTTTCTTCTGTATCAAGATCAGGAGAGGTGCAATCATAAGTGAATTTTGATATTTTGTCATAGAGTAGGTTGATAGTTGATAGCAGATTTGATAGTTTTACCTTTTAACTACACCCTACTTAGTAGTATTCAAGATTTCCAATAAAGCCACAAGATTTGTGCAGATTATTAACACAGCATATAGAACTAAGGTATACAGAAATGAGGACAAATACTGTTTTCGAATTGTAATGATTAGCTCATTTACTCTTAGCAGCTGTACAATATCATGTACCTATCAGCCTACAGACATCCTTAGATTCCTGGTATTTTCTGACAAATCAAATTAAAACAAAAAGCTTAAACCAAACCAATATAAATGTTCCTGGGCATAGGAGTACAATAAATGTGTAAGAGGTCAAGACCTATCTAGTAATACAAATTTAAGAGGCAACCAACAGAAAAAGAATATGAGGAAGTACACCAGTGAAAAAATATGGAAAGCATTAAGGAATAATCAGAAAAGTCCTTCCACTACTTGATTCTAAGCCTCTGTAATTAACCTAGAAAGGATTATCCCCCAAACAGTTGTTAAACAATAGAAAACCCAAATTAATACCTGAATTAGGAAATAAATGAAACAAGTACAAATTACCTCCACTTCACCTGGAAAAATGAAGGAATAATAACTTCAGAAAAAAATCCTGCCTAATCATAAGCAGTTCTAATTTACTCAGCCTCTAATTAACCTCAAAACATACAAAGAAATGGTTGATATTACAAATACTGTAATCAAGAAAACTATGGGATGTTAACTCACAAAATAGCCTTCTGGTATTATTTCTAGTTCCTTCTGACTTAAGCAATTGAACCCTAAAATAGCTGCTAGGAAAATAAAAGACACAACTCAGAAACCTCTCTTATTGTATGTGATGCTAATCTAATTAACCCCACCACTAATTGTTACCCAAGAGCTGTTAAGCATCACTAATGCTAATTAAAACTAGAGCTGGTGAAAAAAGGCTGAAAATACATACACAATTTATAGATTATTTGTTATCCATGGACTTCAAATTAAAAATTGTATACACACTTCCACCAAAAAAGCAGCAACAACAAAAAACTGTCATACTTAATACTTAGCTCTGTTAATTAAACAAACCATTAATTAACCACCAAACAGCTATTAAACAACAGACACAACTAATTAAAACCACAGAACATCAAAATTCTATCAGTCTACCCAGCCATTTGGCAATTCTGTGAATGAACTGCACACACAGAATTTTTGATTTTCTCACCTGTTTTTCTGAATCGAAGAATTGGTGACCCTAAATAAAACCTGTAGCTGTTCCTCCATATTTATTTTACACCCAGCAGCAAAGGGATTTACTCTTCGAATAGATATTCTTGGAATATTCATAGTTATCTCACTTTATATGTGTACTAATGAGTGGTTGGAAAAATATCCAGGTTCTAAAATACCTAGCATCCAAAAATGCTTTGTTGACTAAAGAAATAAGGGCTAGTTAATACGGATACAAAAATCAATGCAAAGCCATGATTTATGAAGTATGAATAAAAGTAACATCTATTTTACCAGAATATCAACATCAAAATGGGAAGAGTAAAATTAAGTTGAATACAATACTAATTTTCATGTGACCGCTTAAATCAGCAGGTTGCTTTTTATCATGGAAATCTATGCAAAAAATTATAAATCTGTACTCAATCAAATAAAAAATCCAGAACCTGGAGTTTATATATTTATTAAGAGCACAGGTTTACTCAGGATTTGACTCAGATAATAGCTATCAATGTATGCATTCAGGGACATTACAAGACAATGCAAGTTTAAAGGGAATGGCATTTTAACTAAAACAGTAACCATCATGTTATTTTAAAAACATCTGCATATGCATTTACTTTCAACTATATCTCCTTAACTGCTGACCACTGTTTCCACAAAATATGAGTTTTTTGTAAGAGAACTCTGTAAGCTACATTATTACAGAAATGTAAAATAAAACTTTTCATTTCCCCAGTCTGTGTATCTTTCATGATTCAGGACGTAAGTCATATTTTCATCTCGCTTTGGAAATTGCAAACATGAAATCATATAGCTCACTTTGTTATGCATGAAATTCACATTAAAAATCGTATACATACCATCAATCTTTGAGCAATGAGTACATTTCAGAATTATGCCTGCAAACACTTTTATGTCATACAGTAAATGAGTTAAACAATTTGAAAACTAAATCATTCTCTCTTCTATTAAATACTTTTCTTCTTTGGATAACTGAAATTTAAAAAAGTGATGAAAGCCATGATCCTTTCCTGGTCTCTTCAGGTCTAACCCAAACAAACCACCTGTCAGTAAATGATTTAAGAAATCCCATGCAATAACACAACAATATGACCCTAATTAAAATATATAATTTCCATGTACATTTATACTGCTTTAGTAACACTCATATGACTTAATGACACTAGTCTGTCAAGCACTAGCACTAATAACAACAAACATATATCCTATGCTTGTATCAATAACACCTATGTAAATCCATTTAAATGCATGTTAGGCATCTTTTAGCCCTGCTGTCTACCAACCATCACTTCCTTCTTGGCCATTAGCTCAATTCACTCTCCTCCACCTGGGTGACAGTTGACCAGAAGGGAGCTTCATATAGTCAGCCATCAGGGGAAGTTTGCATTTTTTCTTTTCATTTTCTCCACATACATAACTCAGCCTACTCAGTAATGGGAAGGGGCATGCAAAAGACCATCTACAGAAGACCCATGAGGTATCTTCATGTATTCCTACCCCTTCTATTGAAGCATGAGATAGCACTACCCAGTGTGGCTCTGAGTGCACACCAACCACTCATGGGGACAGGCAACTGGGCCATGCCCACCACTTCTATTTATTTATTTGTATATGTATGTCTGTAGGTATGTATGTATGCATGTATTTATTTATATATTGCATTTGTTTGTCAGGATTGTCTGACTGTGTAGACAAGCTACCCTTTTCAGCGTAGGCCAGGGGAAAAATGCTCCACAATAGAAAGAATAAAGAGTAAAACAATAGTTAATGCATTTTAGATGATAAGGATAAATACATTTTAGGTCAATATAAGCTAGTCAACGTTTGATAAGGATTTTTTACACCTCACATGGAAATAGTACACAGTAGAATAAAAATGTTACATTTAAGGTCAAGAAAATGAAAACAGATTTATGATTGACAAATAATGCAGTCTGTTACAAAGCTTAATAGCAGAAGGATTTTTGTAAATTGTGACACTGACAATATGTATAGAAGTACTTTGAAGTACAAAGACCAACAATTTTGCTCAAAATACAAATACTAGCCATCTAAATGAAAGTTATTAATTGTTTTAAAACCAAAAAGACCAAATAGGTCAGGTATCTTAAAGAACCAGGAAACCAAAAACAGTAGCAAAAGGTTATTAATTGTTTTACTTATATTAAAACATCAGTATAAATCCTTGCCTTTCACATTACCAGTTATGTTTCTCAAAACACATTGGGTCAAAACAATGTTCATAATATTCTGCATTTAAAATAATTTAACTTGAGTAAGAACAACAGTACAAGTAAATCCCAAAACTAAATTAAGAAAAACCTTAAGCTGCCCTTTAGAAATCTGAGTAACCATATTAATATGAAGAACCAGTTTAAAACTTGGAATTTAAAAACAGACAAGCCAGTTTCTTAATTCTGAAACATTTAAACTCATCAGCTACATTTGATGTACTTACCAGATTTATTTAAATAAGTCATAAAGATATTGTTCTAAGGACTCACTCTGTCTTAATAATAAAATATATTTTAGAGCTATTGCTCAATCCAAAACAACTTAACATTCCTGCATTTATATTTTATAAACACTGAAAATACTACTACAGTGACTGTTTACTATATCTTCAAGTCATATTCTAAGTAAAAATGGTAAAATAAACAGTTTTGGAACTTTTTCTATAGAAGCTGCAATATAATCAGAACCATCAATAGAAAAAAGATGACAAAAAGGGTACTGTATTTGCCATATCATCCTCTTATTTATTACAATTTGAACATTTTGCAAATTGCTGACACCTTTTTAAGCAAAACTTGTAGTAACTTTATTTTAACACCTCTATACAAACAACCCATTTTTTTTCTGAAATGCTCATAAACAACTGTCAAAATTCAACAGCTTTACAGAAGACAGTCTTGGAACTTGCACTGTAGCCATATTTCTAAAACCTCAATCTGTTTTTTTTTTTTTTTTTTTTTTTTTTTATTAAAATATGTACCTTGGCTTATAATTATCCAACATGTATGAAAAACTTTCCTGAACAGTCACAATCAAAGCTCTCAAAATTAGGTTATTCTGATGACTGCAGCCTCTGTGTCCAGTTCTTTCTCCTGTAAAACCTTTACAGTTTTGGTTGAATTGATTATCATTTCTGCAATATTTTGCGCACTGATCACAAATGAACTATTTTAGTATCAGACCATGAAAGAAGATAAACATACAGCAGTGAAATTGAAAAGTATGGCAAAATTGTCATTTAGTTTTCTGTCACGTTTGAGCTATCTCTCATCACAGCACAAATTCCACAGGTATCTGAGCTGAGCCCCTTACTCAACTCAGTTTATATAATTAAAATGCAGTAAAACTGTAAAAGAATGGACCTCATCCAAGTCATGGACAAATGACTGCTATGTAATAAAAACAAATAGTTAATGAGTAATATAAGGTGTCATGAATAAATAAACCAATCAATCAATAAATAAAACAATGTCACACTAGAGATATTGCTGGCATATCTGAAATAGAAGCATTACAGCGTTTAGTTGGAGGTAAGTATGTATATAACTCTTTATTAGACCAGACAATGTGTTGATACATTATGCAGCCAAAGTCTAGCAGATTCAAGATCTGCTTCTGAAGAACATGAGGAAAGATGAAGACTGAGGGTGCTATTTAGATCCTTTTAGGTGAAGCAGATGCTGGTTGTAGTGACAGCCTTAGATGGCCAAACATCCTAGTAATGACGGTGACTGCAGATGCAAGAGAGCCTGTCAAGGGACTTCATTCATCTATTACTTCTATTACTAGTTATACCAACTTTACAGAGCATCCTCATTATACAAGCTACTCAGTTCAATAAAACCAAAGAAACTCAGTCTCCTAAATCACCTCAGAAGGTGTACACCGCCTTTTCTTTTTTATGGGAGAGTTCTGCTCAGCTCCCTAAGCTTGGCGTTCCTAAACAAAGTGAATTCAGCTTATCAACATGAGCCAGATCGGACTGCATGAAGCAGATGTTTCATGTACTAACAAAAAGCCCTGGAAACTCAAACTGTTCAAATCTCATGAGCATACATAATTGGCTAAAACTTTGAATGTCTCACAAAGTGCTACAGTTCCTGAAGAAAAAATAGAAAGAAAGTACTTAATCAGTATGGAATGTGTACATGTGACAATTTTGCAAAGTCCACAGGCAGTTGCATTGCTACAGTGGTAGTACTTTAGTTTTTAACACTTCCGAGGCTACTGTTCACCACTGTTATCAAAGACACTCCATCCTTACTCAGTTTCAACACACAATGAATGCAATTCTTGTTAGAAGCAGATATATTTTTTCTGTATTACAGGTATATTATAGAATATAACCTTGCACAGAACTCCTACCCACATTTTATTTGTTTACCCAAACCAACCAATGGCCAACAAACCACCCATCTCATTTGTACAACTTGCACATACTTCACTGCCCAGTTCTCTACAATCTCCCTCACTGTCATGCTCAGCTTGGAATACTTTCAATAATTGTCATCTTTACGTTTCTGTGTGTTGTCATGCTCCACCAAAAGGCATCCTTTCTAGTTATTCTGTTTTTCTCCTCTGTATTATTTTAACACAGAAAACATGGATCACCTGAAACAGAGGCGAAAAAACTAAACTGTTGACCAGAATGACTCTATCAACAGAACCACAATGAGACCAAAACCAACTGCCAAATTCATATCCCAATTGTCCATTTCCTATTACTCCTGTATAACAGGTCAGGTACACAAATGCTCATAACATGTGACAGATTGAGTACACCCATGCTCATAATGTGACAGGTTGAGTACACACATGCTCATAGCATGTGCACTTGAGCTTGCATAGTTATGAGCCGATGAAACATGCTACAAAACAATACAGAAGACTTTTTTCACAAGTGATAAGCCCCCCCCTTGCACACTCATGTGTTCATAGGTTCATAGGTTCATATGGTCATACTAGGCTATCTGCCCTGGGGCAATTATAAGCCTAGCCCGATTCTGTATGGCTTACGCCACCCCTTGATTTGAGTATACTGTGCCCTTTTTAAGGTTTAGTTTACTGTGCCTCTGTCTAATAGTGACACGGGAGTAATCCCTGGGGCAAACCTACGATCCCCCATCCACCTATCGAGATTCTTCTTGAAGAGATTCATTGAGGTGCTCTGCCTCACATGAACTGGAATTCTATTCCAGAGCGAAGGGAGCCTCTGGGTTATGAACCTGTCCCTCCAGCAAGTTCTATTTATTTCTGTGCTGAGGTTCAAGTCCCTCGGCGTGTGGCTCTAAGGGATTTAGATTTACTGAGGTGGAGCATGTCCATTAATTCTGGATTTGACATAGCTTTGTATGTCAGGCATAGATCGCCTCGAAGTAGGCGGTATGCAACTGAGTAGAGCTGGAGTTTTTTTAACTGAGCAGCATATGGCATCTGTTTGAGACCCTTGATCCTCTTGGTGAGATACTTTTGCGGTCTTTCTAATTGCTGCAGGTGTCGGGTAAGGTACATCCCAAAAGGGGCATTGTATTCTATGATGGGCCTGATGAGGGATGAATAAAGGGGCACGATTACCTCTCTTGATCTAGATGTGAAACCCTTCATGATGAGGTGGGCTATGTAGAAGGTCTTTCTAACCACTTTGGCAATGTGGTTTTCAAAGGAGAGATTGCTATCAACTTGGGTCCCAAGGTCCCTAATAACTTTCTCTGTACATAATGGGTTTCCGCCTATGTGGTAATTTGTGGACACATTGTTTTTGCCAAAGGGTATGACTATACATTTTTTGGCATTTAGCTTTAAACCATGGCGCTGGCACCAGTTATCTGTCTCTGTGAGACCTTTTTGAAAGATGTTTGTGTCAGCTGGAGAGTCGATTATGGCGCCCAGTTTGCAGTCGTCTGCGAACTTGGTGAGCCATAGTCCTCCCACGTTTGCCTGTACCTCGGAAAAGTATATACCGAACAAGAGTGGTCCCAGGACAGAACCCTGTGGGACGCCACTTGTGACCGGTTTCGAGTCTGACATGGCTCCAGCAACTCTCACTCTGTGGGTTCTGTCTTTGAGACAGTTTGCGACATTGGGGTTTATATTTAAGCTGGATAGCTTATCTATGATGCCCGAGTGGGGTATTGTGTCAAATGCCTTTGCAAGGTCCATATAGGCTGTGTGGACTACCTTCTCTTCATCTATGGCTTTGGTGTCTGTTTCGAAGAAGTCAACCAGGTTCAAAAGGCAGGATCTGCCCTTGACAAAGTCGAACTGGGTAGGATCTAGTGTCTGTAGGTCCCCAATGTCTTTGTTTATGAGCTCCATGATGATCCTCTCCATAGCCTTGCAGACTAAGCTAGTCAGACTTATGGGGCAATAGTTTCCAGGGTCCGTAGAGGCTCCACCTTTGTGAAGTGGGACCACTGTTGCTGTACGCCATTCTGTGGGCACATATCCTGTAGTGAGGCTGAGATTGTATAGCTGTTTTATTTGAGGAATTAGTTCCTCTTGGAGTTCATGTAGGATGCAACCTGGGACGCCATCTGGTCCCATGGAAGCAGTGTTTTTTGCTTTGGAGAGGGCAGCCTTCACCTGAGCATCAGAGATGTTTGGGAAGCAGCCCTCTGCCAGAATAGATACTTGCTCTTTTGGGGGGGAGGCGGTGGAGAAGTTTGCACTGAACCTGTCTGCCAGGATATTTGCGATGTCTGTGGGTTCAGTGTATTTTTTGTCGTTTAGAATCAACTCAGAACAAGTCTGGGAGTTGCATCCCAGGTTCCTAACATAACTGAAAAAAGCCTTATGATTGTCTTTGGTGTCCTGTGCAATTTTTCTCTCGAAGGTGGCCTTAGAGGATTTTATAAGGGATCGTAATTTTTTGCTAGTACTGATCGGAGATGCCTTCCCTATTAGGGATTTTGCTCTATCATGTAGTAGCTTCCTCCTTCTGTTGTACAGTTTATTTATGGCAGGGGTCCACCAGACTGGATGCCTGCCTTTGGATGATTGGGTCTTGGTTTTGTTTGGGATAGCATGATCCATGCATTCCTGGAGATGTCAGTAGAATGCGTTTATATAGGATTCTGCAGTTTGGGCCATAGTTTCCACTGGCCCTGGGGCCTTGAAGGATTCCACTTCGGTTTTGAGAAGTGAGAAGTTCGCTTTTGAGAAGTTTTTCACTGTGGTTTTCTGGGCTGGGGGTGGGGTCGGAATGTGGACATCCAGTGAAATTAATTTATGGTCTGATCTTACCAATGAGGGATATACTTCTGGTGTGGAGCATAGAGTCCCCATGTTGGTAATGATCAGGTCTAGTATGTTTTCCCCTCTTGTGGGAGTGGTGACTAGTTGTTCAATAGCATTTGAGTTTATAATTTCCAGGAACCTTTGGGCTAAGGTGCTGGGGCTTGAGTAATGCTCCCAGTCTATGTTTGGGTAGTTGAAGTCGCCCAATATAATGGTGTTTGGAGAGATCTTCATGTTCTCCAATGTTTTCAGGAAAGCCGAGTGGGATTCCTGACTTTGAGAGGGTGGTCTGTAGGATGCTATAAACTGAAAAGCAGTCTTGCCCACTGTTAGTTGCACATGGATGGTCTCCGATACCTGGAGGTGTGGATATCCTTAATAAATATGGAAACTCCCCCTCATTTTATGGTTCGGTCCGGGTTTTGGGGCCGAAAAGCATGATATGAGGTATAGCCTGGTAATGCTGGGGTGCACTCTGGCGCCTTGAACCAGGTTTCTGTCACTGCACAGATATCGATGTTCTCCATACTGAGGAGAGCTTCAAGTGCGTGCATCTTGAGGTTAAGACTTCTGGCGTTAAGCAGCATTACCCTTAGTTTCTTGTTCCTTGTGCTGTCTATGGGGGTGGGTTTGACTTTTGAGCCTTGCCTAAAAAAGGCACTATGGGGGTGACAAGAGCCTTTGCCAATATCCGAAAGCCCAGTGGTGACAGGTGCAAGCCATCCCTAGTGAAGCAACGTGGCTTGTCGAGCATGTCATCCCAGGCTTTTGAAGAACACAAAAAACGAAGGAAGCACCCCCACAGAGTTCAATAATCCAACGGATGCGATGTATCCAACCAAAAAAAATTATCACAGATGCAGCAACTAGAATGTATAACGTTAGAACTTCAATTTATTAACAAGCACTTTCGGAAGGCTTTGTATCCTTCCTTCCTCAGACGAAACACTGAATTACAAAAGTCAGCCCATTAAATAGGCTCATAATTAAACAATCAGTGACATCTTATTCTACTTTAAAAACCTATATAATAGTAAATCAAATAATATTAATGTTAATATTAATATAAATATAATATCTAAAAAGTACTTTCTGAAAATTAATTTTTAAAGTAGAATTGATTCATAATGAACACACATTAACAGATTAAAATTAGAAATGAAATAGACAATATTATCATTCTTCTTATTATTATTATTATTTTTATCAAATGTATGATCATATTTGGATGCTTTTTTACGACTATAATGCTGTTATTGTTTACGCTGACGCTATGTCCTTCATGATCGTGTCTTATAAAATCGGTCACTGAGTTGTACATAATTCATGGTTTTCCTTTTTCATGGAGGTGAATTTTATTGCACTTTATAGCATGTTAAATACAACTTAACATAAGATAAGATATATTGGTTAAGCGTTTTAATATTTTAAAATTTTAAAATTTTGGTTTAACATGTATAGGAGGGTTGTAGGTTGGCAGCTAGAATAGCTTATCAAATAGCTCATCAAATAGCATAATATATTGAGAATTTTATAAGTTTTTATATAACATTTGGGCACTTGTTAGTAATTTTATGTTATTTCATAGTGATTGATTTAATTTGTGATGTCACTGATTGTTTAATTATGAGCCTATTTAATGGGCTGACTTTTGTAATTCAGTGTTTCGTCTGAGGAAGGAAGGATACAAAGCCTTCCGAAAGTGCTTGTTAATAAATTGAAGTTCTAACGTTATACATTCTAGTTGCTGCATTTGTGATATTGTTTTTTTTGGTTGGATACACCGCATCCGTTGGATTATTGAACTCTGTGGGGGTGCTTCCTTCGTTTTTTGTGTTCTTCGAAAGTTTGTTTGGTGCTTTTGGATTCTAACTGTATGTCATCCCAGGCTGACAGACACTGGATCCCCTTTGAATGACACCAAAATTTTAGCCAATTGTTAAAATCGATAATTTTGTCTTTGTACTGTGGCATTATTCTAGGTGAGGGTAAGATGCTGCTCAAGGTCAGGGTCATACCATACTGGGCTACATGATCAGAGAGCTCCTCTATGTCTCTTTTCATGTAGTCCAGGGAGGTACGTCTCAGGTCATTCACACCAGCATGTACAATGACTGAGTCATATTTGTATTTGCTTTGGAGTGACCTGAGTGCTTGCGTTATGTGGCGGATCCTAGTACCCGACAGGCAGCTCACCGTGACCATCTCTTTATTCAGCCTGGTGAGCATCACGTCAGTGTGTCTGACAATAGGGTCACCTATTACAAGAGTATCAGGTGTGTTATTTAGCCTTAAGGGCTGTGGCTGCTTGGCACACTGACTTTGTGAGCTATGTGTTGTGCGTGTTTTGTTTTGAGGTAGCGTTTGCTTGGATGTCTGCTTTGGAGGTCTCTGTTGCTTAGGTAGATTTTTATTTAGAGCCTCCGAGTATGTTTTTGTGTATTTATGTGTTTGGTTCGCTGATGTGGTGGGACTATGTGATACTGGAATTGTGTTGTGTGAGGTTACCTTCTCCTCCTGACTGGTTACACCAGTTTTGAGATGAGAGAGCTCAGCCTCCAGTTTGGCTAAATAGTTGCATCTCTCACATATATTTGAACCTGTTTGGAGGAGGAGAGGGTTGTCCATGTACATGAGACAGTTGTAACATTGCCTCAAAATTCCCAGATTCACCAGCTGGACTGGAGGGGAAACCATTGACTGACCTTTGGACATGCTAGAGTAATATAGGGAAACTGAATTTAAGATTGACCAATAGAGGACAGGGTAATCATAGAGAGTATAAGAGTAAGTAGCACTTATGGTTTAATAGTGCTAACTTGTAGGATTATTTAATTGGACCAGCGAAGGGCCTTAGAATGAGAATATGGTGTTTAAATTGAGAGATAGAGCAGTTCTAAGGGAAAAAGTGAAGAGCAGACTTTGTGGAGCCAGGAATAGTTTAAACCCAATTAGGCGGCGCTGCCCGCTGTTGCACTATGCACAAAAATGCGCAAAACCGTGCAAAAGAGGGTTTTAAGAGAGGAAGATGAAGGAGTTTGGAATTGACCCAAAATGGCCAATAAAACTACAGTTTCAAGTCAGTAACCACTCCCACAGGGGCAGGCAGGCTGCTCAATGTTTTTCACTGCCACTGATCAACAGAGAGACTTCCCTTTAGCCCAAGCAAAAAATGGCCTCCAAGAAACTTACAAACAGTTCAAGAACAGCAAGCCTGTAACTGAACTTTTTTAAATCTCAGAAAAGTGGGAAAAAGCAAGATTTTTTTTGTTTTTTTTTGTTTTTTTCAGAGATAGCAGAGGTTCACAAGTATCAACAAGTTATAACAGTGCAGTAAATGACCCCACACAAGAGTGCTAGGCCAAAAACAGATAAAATGCAAGTTTTGAGAAAAAAACGATTTTAAAAATAAGTGCAAACAGGAAATTCAGTAAACAGCTCCAGGTTGTGCTCTAAATACAGTTACTAATGCAGAAATCAAGTTTAACAAGCCAGAAAATGCTTAAAATAAGTGGCTATGCAGAAAAACTTAGCAAATAAACAGAGGAAAAATACTTAAAATGTCAAAAGTGGCTCCTTTCTTCTCTCAGTGTTTTCTCCTCTTGGTGGGTGCTTCACCAACAGCCAACAAGCCTGAAAAGATGCCAAAACCACGAGGCAACCAGTTTTTAAGAGAGGAAGATGAAGGAGTTTGGAACTGACCCAAAATGGCCAATAAAACTACAGTTTCAAGTCAGTAACCACTCCCACAGGGGCAGGCAGGCTGCTCAATGTTTTTCACTGCCACTGATCAACAGAGAGACTTCCCTTTAGCCCAAGCAAAAAATGGCCTCCAAGAAACTTACAAACAGTTCAAGAACAACACTTTTTTAAGTCTCAGAAAAGTGGGAAAAAAGCAAGATTTTTTTTGTTTTTGTTTTTTTCAGAGATAGCAGAGGTTCACAAGTATCAACAAGTTATAACAGTGCAGTAAATGACCCCACACAAGAGTGCTAGGCCAAAGACAGATAAAATGCAAGTTTTGAGAAAAAAACGATTTTAAAAATAAGTGCAAACAGGAAATTCAGTAAACAGCTCTAGGTTGTGCTCTAAATACAGTTACTAATGCAGAAATCAAGTTTAACAAGCCAGAAAATGCTTAAAATAGGTGGCTATGCAGAAAAACTTAGCAAATAAACAGAGGAAAAATACTTAAAATCTCAAAAGTGGCTCCTTTCTTCTCTCAGCATTTTCTCTTCTTGGTGGGTGCTTCACCAACAGCCAACAAGCCTGAAAAGATGCCAAAACCACGAGGCAACCAGGTTTTAAGAGAGGAAGATGAAGGAGTTTGGAATTGACCCAAAATGGCCAATAAAACTACAGTTTCAAGTCAGTAACCACTACCACAGGGGCAGGCAGGCTGCTCAATGTTTTTCACTGCCACTGATCAACAGAGAGACTTCCCTTTAGCCCAAGCAAAAAATGGCCTCCAAGAAACTTACAAACAGTTCAAGAACAGAAAGCCTGTAACTGAACTTTTTTAAATCTCAGAAAAGTGGGGAAAAAAGCAAGATTTTTTTTTGTTTTTTTGTTTTTTTCAGAGATAGCAGAGGTTCACAAGTATCAAAAAGTTATAACAGTGTAGTAAATAACCACATACAAGAGTGCTAGGCCAAAGACAGATAAAATGCAAGTTTTGAGAAAAAAACGATTTTAGATTTTGAGAAAAAAACGATGTCCAGCATGAAGCCTTTACACTCTGCTCACAGTTTGACAATTTGCATTGCATGGTATGTTCGTCAAGGAACTTCTAACTAGCAGGCTCGTGTTATTGTACTCCTTAAACGGGGAATGACAGCACTTCATATTTAGTGTAATGGCTTTACCTTCACTCCAGTCTTACTATAGTATTTCATTTATAGGTTGCTATACCTCAGAGAATGAGGTATCAATGACAAGCAATGAAAAAACAGCCTAGTTATTAATTCAGAAGGCTGCAAGACTTAAAGAACAATACATTTTGAGCACTAAGACATCTTAGTAATCTGAGGCACTCAGTTGTACGTAAGTAATTGTTGTCTCAGGCAACTACTCTAAAGTCATTTGTGTTTTGAGCAATTGTGTATTGAACAACTTACAATAAACTTCTACCCACAGCTTAATGACTTTGACGTGTCAGAAGTTAACTTTATTATCCTTGCCTGCTTTAACAACTATACGTGAAATGACAATGTTCATATGTTGTTACTAAGCATGCAGGCCAAGAGGCTATTAAGGATCTTAGCCCAGTAACCCAAGTGCTGAACAGCACTGTCTGGTGGAGTGACTTACTCAGAGTCATGCAAAAGCCAAATGGAGGCTCAAACCCTGGACAACAGGAGCAAACTCATTAACGGCTCACAGACTTAGTCCTCTTACACTAACTGCCACACAGCTAGTCTTGTTACTATCTATAATATACAGCAGCATGTGCTTAATAACTAATTCAATGGCATCATCACTTTTTCACACATACTTATCTGTTTAAAATTATAAATGTTTGTGACTGTGGTATTTAGGGTTGTGCTTCCAAGTCAGCACTAAAAATGGACCTTGGCTCACAAGGTTTATATAAAGTCAACAGAATGCAATGCAATGAATGAATGAATAAATCAGTTAGTTAGTCAATGAATAAAATAATTAACATTGTTCATTCCAATTGTGAAAACAGTATTTATCCTACAGTCTCATCAGCCAGCTATCATAATCCAAGATGCCCTAAGCCAAATTAAAACATTAAAGTGAATAAAAAATAAAGATTTTTCTTTTGCATGCCAGTTTATTTGGGAGTGAAGTACTAATTCTCATTTCAACTACAGTGCTTGCATTTTCTCTGAACGAGGCCCGTGTGTACTCATTTTTTTGTGCTTTTTCTATCCAAGAGCATGAGGGTTATATGTGAACCTGCTAACATTTTCTTCAGGTTTGTTGACCAGCACAATTACTTTGCAAGCTAATCAATGCTCTGTGGAGCTGAGATAATAATTACTGCATGGTCCACTAAACTCATTATATGCACATCAGGCAACACCTCTCTGACCTTTAATGTGATTGTCTACGAACAATGCAGAAATAAATGCTTATACAACACCGGCTGCTGACAAAGTCATTAGCATTTCTGCATATGTGAAAACTAGATTTTGATGCTTATCTTCCTTAATGTATCTAACCTCAAAATACATTATAATTATTTCAGATGGGATCAGAATACGACATTAGAATCCCAGTATTCAGATAACAGTTATACGGATGACACAGATTCGGCTTTTAAGATATTACTAAAATGGAAAAATGAATGCAGACAATATTTTAATCATACATCAAATGCAGTCAAAGTTCAGATAAAATATGAAGTGCTGTCATTCCCTGTTTAAGGAGTACATAACACAAGCCTGTTAGTTAGAAGTTCGTTGACGAACATACCATGCAATGCACATTGTCAAACTGTGAGCAGAGTGTAAAGGCTTCATGCTGGACATGCTCACCCTTAGGCAAACTCTGATGGCTTTTTATAGAACTCAGAAGTGCAGCTCTTCATATTAGGAAAAGAATATTTTAGTGCATTCTATCTGCGAACTATCCAACCCCTCAAGCAAATATATCACTGTCAGACCAGCAACCCGGCTTAAGTCAGTAGGACACCCTTAGACATTAAAAGTGCTAATTCTACCCAGCTCACAGAATCAGTAGAGTATAACCTGAATGAGCAGACTTTGACTTCCCAAATTAACATACTAAAGATGTGAAACTAAATTTTTAAAAGGAGTTAGAATACCGGTGCTTTATTTATGTTTTGATATTCAAACTAATTTTCTAAGCTAAAGCGAAAATCCCATCTTTGGGAATGACTGTAGGAGCAGGCAGGTGGCATGCAGTTCTTATTGTTATGAAATCTGCAATCCCACAGTTGTGAGTAATTGGGGTGAGTTCAGGTTCAGGGCAACAATGATGTCTAGATAATGTGTTTATTAGAGACGTACAGCTTATTTGAGCAGTAAAGAGCCGGCATTGAAAGGAAACAATATGGCCAGTTTAAGTAGTATAACAAATGTAGACTCCAAGGGAATGAAGGCATACCTCTCAAATGTCCAAATTTTTGCAGAATGCCCAGATTTTTGCCTCATATGTTTGGTCTATTCCACATAAAATATGTGGTTTTCTGACAAATTAATGGGATGATCTGAGGATTAAAGTCAGTAAATAATGACATACGTTTGGAGTTTCAGACTGCAAATCCTTCAGAAAATGTATGTTAACACAAAACCTGTTAGTCTACCAACTTTATAAGTTTCTAAGAGCAATATTTAAAATCTGTCCCTATTTTTGGGCCTTTGCCCCCCATTTTATCAGGCTTTGTCCAGATTTCTTCACTAAAATGTTGAGAGGTATGAATGAAGCACAGTGTTTACAAAAATAACAGAAAAAGGTGAGTTGCTTATCCCCGAGAGAAATAACTTATTTATACTAAATTCACTCTGCTTCACAGAATACATTGCGAAATCCACCAGACAAAGGAAAGTTAAAGACATAACTCATGTGAGTGTATTCAGGGTAGTAAATGAAGGCACATGAGTTTGGACGAAGAGTTATCAGTTCAAGTATGACATTTCAACTACAATGGTTAAACTTAGCTGAAACTGAGAGCAGGGAATTATGCTCACTGTCTTTCTTAAATACCGGTTTCATACTTTAATGAAATTAAAAAAATACAAAACAAAAAGAACCAACAAAACAGGAGTGTTATGGTCACCATCTATATGTTACTGAAGCATTACAGAAAATGTGTCCAACCAGCTGAGTGTGCATATATAAGCCTTTGCAGTTACACAAAAGTAAAGAAAGAAAAGCTAAGTTGTAAGAATATAAAGTTGAACTGAAAATGAGAGCAAGTAGTGGCCTGAAACATGGCATGAATAAAACAATCCTCATTTTCAGCATCTACTTCCCTCCTACAAATACCTCCAAGACATAAGATCTGGCAGAAATCAAGGTGTGGGGCACTCTCATTTGTTATAAAAACAACTTTAAACCAACTATCACTGCCCATGCAAATGTCTCCTCAGACATTGAACTCAACTGGATCCTTCTAAAACTTCCTTCCTGGAAGAACAGTCACCTTCTAACAGCAGTTGCCTACTGTCCTCCACCAGCCTCTATTAACAAATGTATATCATTTTTTCTTACTATCACCTCAGCAGCCTGAAACTCTAAAACTATTTTTATTCCAGCTGATTTTAAACTAAACTACCTAGGGTCCCCTGAAAAATGACACTGCCAAATTCATAGCCAGTACCAGCCTTATACAGATAGACAATGACACTACTCACACAAATCTCCAAACTGATAACTAGCCCCTCTGGGATCTGCAAATCACTTACAACCCTCCCTTCATCTCCAATACTTCTCTTCTTCACTCTCATTCAAAGACCAATGCCAGTAACCTTCCAAATTATCCACCAGTCACCAAAATGGCCCACCAGACTAATTGCCTTTAGACTCAGAGCCACTATCAATGCAGACAACCTCAATAAACACCTATCAACTTTTGACTGGTCTCCCACTAACAACTTACAGAACCCCAACAAACTACAGCATGTCTTTCACATTGCCTCCTTCAACATAAACACAAATTCTTCCCTCTCACACAGCACCTTTTCAAATACATCAAAACCATCTGGCTAACCACTGAACTGAAAGCTGTGCTCAAACTTAGGGACAATGCATGGTCCTCATGGAAACAAAATCCCTCACCAGAAAAATCATATTACCTTTACCTCTCTACATAACCTAGCTAAGTAAGCCACACACAGGCACAAACGCTACTACTTTAAAAACAAACAACTTGCCCTGCTAATTAGAAGTTCTTTGTCTTACATACCATGCAATGCACATTGTCAAACTCTACTGGCTATTGCCACCCCTATAGTGCCTTTTTTAGGCAAAGTTCAAAGGACAAAACCACCACTGTAACAGGTACAAGAATGCAAATTCTGAAGGTAATGCTACTCAATGCTAGAAGTCTAAACCTCAAAATGCACTCCCTCGAGGCACTCCTAAAAATGGAGAACATTGATATCTGTGCAGTAACTGAGACCTGGCTCAAGGCTCCAGAGAGTACCCCTGCAACACCAGGCTACAACTCTTATCACACTTTTCGGCCACCAAATCAGGACCAAAACACTAAAGGAGGAGGAGTGTCCATAATCACCAAGGATATTCACACCTCCAGGCTAGTTGCCCAACACAATGCATCTGAAATTCTCGTGGTACAACTAACACTAGGTAAGACTGCAATCCAAATTGTAGCTTGCTACAGATCCCCCACCATGCCCCAAGATTCTCACTACACCTTTCTAAACATACTGGAAAATATTAAGATACAACCAAACACCCTAATACTGGGTGATTTCAACTACTCTGCCATTAACTGGGAAAACTACTCATGTACCAGCACCTTTACCCAACGGTTCTTGGAATTTATAAATTCCAATGCCCTGGATCAACTAATCCATAGTCCCACCAGGGACTCCAATATCCTAGACCTGGTCATTACCAACATGGGAAATCGATGCTCCACACCTATGGTCACCCCCTTGTTGGTCAGGTCTGACCATAAGCTAATCACCCTTAACATCCACATCCCACCCCTACCCCCCAGTAAGGAAACCTCCATAAAAAACTTCTCCAAAGCCAACTTCATGCTTCTCAAGTCAGAAGCGACAAACTTCATGACACCCATGCTACACTAAGGCACTGTTCAAGCACATCCACTCATGCATGAATCATGCCATCCCAAATAGAACCAAGATGCTCTCCAAAAAAAGTAAGCCAATCTGGTGGTCCCCTGCCATAAACAAATTTACAACAAAAGGAAGAAACTGTTGCAGAAAAGAGGAAAATCCCAGGATGTAAAAAAAGTCCCTTTCCAGCTTCAGTAAGAAGCTGAGATCCCTCACAAAATCCTCCAAAGCTAGTTACAAAAATAAAATTGCCAAAGATTCCAAAGACAACCACAAGGCATTCTATAACTATGTCAAGAATCTAAATGGCAATGCTCAGATCTGCTCTGAGCTACAACAGAACGGCATTAAATATACTGATCCTAAGAAAATTGCCAATATCCTGGCAGATCAATTCAGTGCCAACTTAACCCCCTCTCTCAACCCCTAAACGTCCCATCTCAATACCAGAAGATTGCCAAATTCTGGTAATAACGGGCACACAGGTAAAAATGACAAACTCTCCAAAGCTAAGAATACAGCATCCATGGGACCAGATGACATCCCGGGCTGTGTACTACATGAGCTACAAAATGAACTGGCACCTCACCTAAGTGTCATGTTTAATCATAGCCTCACCTCAGGCTTCGTGCCCACTGGGTGGCACAGAGTTAAAGTTATCCCACTCCACAAGGGGGGATCCACCTTGGATCCTGGGAACTACCACCCCATCAGTCTGATGAGCCTGATCTGCAAGGCCATGGAACGTATTATCATGGAACTTATAAACAAAGACATTGGCAACCTTCAAACACTGGACCCCACCCAGTTTGGGTTTGTGAAGGGCCGATCTTGTCTTCTGAACCTGATTGACTTCTTTGAATCAATCTCCAGAGCCATGGATGAGGGTAAGGCAGTCCACATGGGCTATCTGGACCATGCCAAGGCCATTGACACCATCCCCCACTCTGGAATCATAGATAGACTTACTAAGCTGGAAATTAATCCCTACGTCACTCGATGGGTTGTCAAACATAAAAGTAGCTGACTCCAAATCCAGCTCCAGACAATTGACAAATGGAGTACCTCAGGGTTCAGTCCTGGAACCGCTCTTGTTTGGCATCTACTTCTCTGACGTACAGGCCAACACTAAGGGACTCTGGCTAACAAAGTTCGCAGATGACTGCAAACTGGGAGCCGTTATTGAATCCCCAAATTATGTGGATACGCTACAAAAGGGCCTTACAGAAACAGATGCTTGGTGCCAGAGCCATGGGCTCAAGCTCAATGCCAAGAAATGTATAGTTATCCCCTTTGGGAAAAAAACATGTACCTGTGAATTGCCACATAGGTGGCAGTACAATGAACACTGAAAGTGTGATAAGAGACTTAGGGACACAGATGGACAGCGATCTCACCTTCGATAACCACATTGCCACAACAGTCAGAAAATCCTTCTATGTGGCACACCTCATCACTAAAGGCTTTTCATCCAAAAAAAAGGAGGTCATTGTCCTACTGTACTCATCCCTCATTAGACCCATTATAGAATATGATGCCCTGTTTGGTATGTACCTCTCAAGACATCTGCATCAACTGGAAAGGCCGCAGAAATACCTCACTAAAAGAATCACAGGCCTAAAGCAGATGCCCTATGCTGACTGCCTTAAAAAACTCCAGCTATACTCTGTTGCATATCGTCTACTTATAGGCGATCTCTGCTTAACATACAAGGCCATGTCAAACCCACAGCTGCTGGACATGTTACACTTAAAGAAATCTCAATCCCTCAAAGCCACACGCTCCAGGGATATAAACCTTGTCATCACGATAAACAAAACATGCTGGATGGATAGGTTCCTGACCCAGAGACTCCCTAGACTGCCCATACATGTCAAGCAGAGCACCTCTTTGGCCATCTTCAAAAGGAACCTTGATGATTGGATGGGAGAAAGAAAATTCACCCCGGGGATCACGTCAGTCGCCCTGCTAGAAATAGCCAGGGAATTGTTATGGCTAGGCTTGTATAGGCCCTAGGGCCGATAGCCTAGTAGCAACCTATGAACCTATGAACCTACTAGGCAATCCCAAACATTTCTGGCAGGAAGTGAATCTTCTCACAGCTCCTCATCTATCACGATCCAGACCTCTAAGGCAAACTCTCACCTTCACTTTCTGACTTTTCTCAAGAAATTCAGCCACCTCCCTAGTACGACAACCTCTACCTCTCTCCACAACTCAACAAGCCCTCCCTCCTTTTATCTCTCTCTTCCATTTTAAGAAAATTACATAGAAAGAATTTGTTCCCCAACTAGAAAACATACTCCTGGATTCACTCCCTGGTGCAGACAACCTACTCCCTTGGTTTATATCATTCTACCACACCTCTTCTACATATTTATAACCTCTGCTTAATTCAAAATACAATGCCAGGCATATGGAAAACTGCTCTGGTCAAACCCCTTCCCAAACAGCCTCAGCCAGTAAATACCTCCCATGTCTGCCTTATCTCCATCCTCACTATACTTGGGAAAATATATGAAAGCAAATCTACAACCAGATGTCCACTTATATCCAAATATACCACCTCCTCACTGATTCTGGGTGGTTGGAGCACAATAACAGCACTATGGTCACTTGCAGATATGTCCTTCTCAATATGGATAAAGGAAACCTTTCATGAGCTCTGTTCATTGATTTTACAAAAGCTTTTGATGTTATTGACCACTTTCTGCTCCTTCACTCCCTCCAAAAAAATCAGGATTAGTCCCAACACTGTCAACTGGTTCCAACATTTCTTGGCAAACAGCAAAAGCAAAAAAAATATCATCCATTCTATAGTATATTGAAAACAAAATCTGCTGATTAATTTCCGATCCCCCCTCAAGAACACAACTGTATCACCCTCTCCAAAGCTAAATGGCTGCCAGTCTGCCACAGAGTTAAGCTACTCCTATGGTCTCTTCTTTTCAAACTGTTTCAGTGAGGTGCCTTCCCACCTATTGCAGCCAAACTCCATATTAAAACAACCCGCTACAACCTCTGCAACCTCCCCCATTTAATTTCCTCAGTCCAGATACCCCAAGCAAAACTGAATTGTGCCAACCATTCCTTCTCCAGTCTTGCATTCAAACTCTTGCAATCCCTCCCCCTTCACTTAATAGAAATCACCTTTTTCCCAACATTTAGACCTCAAGACAAAAGAAACCTCCATCAGAAATCTGCAAGTGATTTTCCACTGAGCACTTAACTTAACT
The DNA here is from genome assembly GCF_019279795.1 of Protopterus annectens. Taxonomy (NCBI): domain Eukaryota; kingdom Metazoa; phylum Chordata; order Ceratodontiformes; family Protopteridae; genus Protopterus; species Protopterus annectens. Next base: position 845,861,847 of record NC_056733.1, on the reverse strand, counting down.
CCCTCCTCACCTAATCTGACTCTAAGTTCTCAGTTGCTTCCCTCTCATATTTACTAACAAAATAAATTCACATTTGTTTTTCTGCTTTGTTAATTATTTACATTTTATATGAATTGTATATGGATTTATCTACCTTCTGTAATTACTCTGTCTGTGAATTTGTTCTGTTATATTTTTAGTACATTTCTTCACCTGGGCTGTGACTGCAAATTGTCTGTTGTGATCTGTGTACTACCCCGGTAAACAAACTAAATAAATAATTATCAATATGCCACCATATAGGTTTGTAGAGCGGTGGTGGTGCTGCGGTGGCATTGTCACCTCATAGTAAGACGCTGTCCTGTTCGATTCTCAGCTACAGCATCTTCTGCATGGAGACATGCATGAATGGGCGTACCTTCGTTGAAGGTTGTGTGTCAGGGCTGGTAACTCGGCACATAAAAATCAACTACCAATCATTAGCAGACAGGAGTTCCGCTGTGGCGACCCCTAACCGGGAAAAGCCGAAAGACACAAACATAGGTTTGTAGAGTTACTAAGGCCACAAAAGGCTGACTAGATAAAGAAACAAGAAACAGGAAACAGGATAGCAGCAGCCAGAAGTAACAGATCTAGAATATGTTAAGTGATCCTAACAAGACATGGAAATACTGGGTAGACACACACTGAAAATGTCAGTGATAGGCCAACTATTCATCATCTGTATCACATAAAACACGCACAGATTGTCATCATCATCATCGTCAGTCCTCTTTTCCCCATTTTCAACACAGGGCCAGGGTATCATGTCACCTATTCCCATCTCTCTTGATTCAGTGCCACTCTGCTACTTTCTCTGACAGTCATGCCTGGCTGTTGCAGGTCTTTACTCACATAATCCATCCGTCTTTTTGCTAGATGCCCTCATTTCTTACAGACTTCTTTCAGTCTTTCCCAAATCTTCTTCACCAGATTGTCTTCTGCTTTTCGGCATCTATGCCCAAACCACTGTAATCTCCGCTCTTTGACCTTCTCTACAATTAGAGCTACTCTGGCTTCTGCTCTGACATCCTCATTTCTTCATCTGTCTCACAGTGTGCATCCTATCTTCATCTCAGGCTCTTCATCTCCTTCACCTCTAACGTCTTCAACTGTCTTTACTGTCCAGGCATTCGGTAGCACACAACAGTAATGGTCACACCACTGGTTTGCACATCATACTTTTCAGATACTTTGGCATTCTTCTGTCATATACTACACCTGACACTCTGTGCTTGGTGCCTGCCACTCCTCTAATTCTAACATTGACCTCCTCATTCAAACTTCCCTACTCCTCCGACATCCTTTCCAGATACCTCAAACTGTTAACCTATTACACTGTTTTCACTTTAATCTCAATTTGAGTTTCTTCTGATTTCCCCATTTGCTGCCATTAGTTTCATCCCATGTGCCTTCAGTTTTCCATTCCATTCCATTCCCCTATCCTTTGCTGAAGTTTTTGCCCAGAGTTTGACTGTAATGCCACAGTGTCTGCATACAGTAACTTTGTCAATCTGATCTCCTCCAACTTGTTTGCTGATGTAGTCCATCATCACTGCAAACAGCACTGGGCTCAGAGCTGATATGTGATGCACAACCACTTCCACTGTGAACCCCTCTGTGTGACCAAACACTGTTCATACTTGCTTCTTTGGGTCCTTGTGCATGGCCTGCATTATTTCTAATAATGTTTCTGGAACTTTGAACCAGCACAGGACTTTCCAAATCACCCTTCTTAGGACCTTGTTATATGCTTTCTCCAAGTCTAGGAATGGTCAGATTGGATTCTTTCCTCATCTCTAGCTTCTTCTCAACTATCTGTCTCTATGGAAACATTGGGTCTGTCATGCTGCATCCGGATCTGAATCTGAACTGCTCATCTCCCATCTTACTTTCTACTACTCTGTGTATTCATTTATCAGTCACCCTCTCAAGAACTTTCTTGCAGTGTGAAAGGAGTTTGGTACCTCTGTACTGCCCATGGTTGTGGATGTTCAAGTTACTCTTAAACCCTGGCACTAGTATGCTTATTCTCCAGTCATCTGGGAAACACCTTTCTCTCCATACTGTTTAAGTACCCTCAGGAGTCACTTCTCTCCTACCTCAACAAACATCTTGATCTTATCTGCTGTGAAGTTATCTGAGCCTGCTGTTTTCCCTGACTTCATTACCCTTAGTTCTGTTCTTCCTTCTTCTATGGTGGGCTCCTCCTCTTCTCTCATTGTAGGCTGTGTCTGGGGCAGTACAGCTTCTGTGGGGCGTTCTTCATTCAGAAGCTGCTGGAAGTGCTCCTTCCATTGACTTTTATGTCCTGTGGACTGGGGAGCAGTTTATTGCTATCATCCCTTTCAAAGGGTGTCTGACTATCTTCTTTATCTTCCTGTATTTGCTTTGCAACCTGATAGAGTCTCTTTGTGTCATCTACTGAGTCACTTTCCAGAAGTTGGTAGAGTGCTATTGCAACTCTTTTCTTAGCCTCTTTGTTAACCAGCAAGTATTCCTTCTTAGCTCGAACCATCTTTTCTATTTCCCACTTTTCCTGCACCCCACTACCAGCTTTCCTCATCTACTTTATTTCCACACCTGGCTCGGCCACATACCAGTTCTGTAGTCTTCACACATGCTGTTTTGATGTGTGTCATTCTTCTTCAACTCCACCTATTTCCTCTTCATCCTGAGGAGTTATAACCCTGAGTAATTCCTTGAATTCTTATGCTTTCTCTACAGTCAACCTCCAGATCTTTAGTCTAGTCTCTTTTGACCTTTGAGCCTCCATTGACTACTGCTTGCAGCTGACTGAGGCAACCAATGATTTATTTTGTGGGCTGACTGTTTCACTGTGAATGATTTTGCATTCTCTGATTCTACCCAGTGTCCTTTCCTTACTAGGAGGAAGTCTTGCTGAGTTGCATGTTGACTCCTTTTTTATGTGATTTTGTGGCTGTCCCTTTTGCTGAACTATGTGTTGACCACCATTAAGCCATGTGTTAGACAGAAATCTCAAATGTCCTCTCCTTCTTTATACCTATTGCTCCTCCCATGTGGACCAAGGCAGTCCTCATGTCTTATTGTGTCTGTCCCAATAAGTGCATTCAGGTCACCATGAGCAACACTAATTCATGTTGTCCTGCTTTATCCAGTAGTTTGAGAAATGTTCTTTGAATGCACTCTTCTTTTCACTATCACAACCCTATTATGAACAGTGTCTTGTTCTTACACTGCTTATCACTAATTCTGACGAAATCCCTCTCTGCCTTTTTGAAGCTTCTCCCTCACCATGATTCCCACATCATTTCTACTTTGTCCTCCAGCTGTGTAGTAGACTCTGGACTTCAAGCCAAGTGGCTTTCCTGCACCACCCTTCCATCATGGATCCTGGATACATACAATATCCAGCCTCCTACTCACAATCATGTCATCCACTTCCAAGCTGCATCCCGTCAGTGAACCTACACGGAATGCAGCAATTTTGATGTTAGGTTTGTTTGTTATGTCGATTGGTTTTACTTCTAGCTTTCACTCAACAAAGCTATTTCAGGTAACCCATGACAGGCACCTGGACACTGGTCGGCCACTATCTTACTGACCCAGAGCTGGATGGTTTTATGGCAAGCATACACTGGCCTATAGGGGCACATACACTCCTCATATGATTAGCATGGCTCCTCGGTAATAGGTTGGAGTAGATTAGGTCCTCAATCTACTTATCATCAACACATAACCATGCCCATATCCATTTGGTGACACTAGCCAATATAATCAACTCACCTAGAGTCAATTATTAAAATTTTGGGTGAGTTTGAGGTGGAAACATTCAGCATGTTTTAGGGAGGTAGGAGGAAGCCCAGAGAGACCCAAGGAGAACATGCAAACTCTGTACAGGCATTAGCTGAAGGTCAGGATCAAACCTTGTGCCTTGTGCATGCAAGGTGAAGACCTTAACCATTATAGGTTCATAGGTGTATACCAGGCTAATAACCACTAACGTCTTTATAAGCCTAGCCGTGCAACCCAAATGTGACCTACAAGTTTGATTCATATGTTCATATGTATATAGTAGACTAATGCTCAGTATAAACATACTAAAGAATTTATAGGTAGATATTAGGCTAGCTGCCCCTGTGGACCATTTTTAAGCCTAGCCAATTTTTTTCTTTCAAAGGTGAGAATCAAACACTGTACCTTGTGTTTGAGAGGTAAACACCTTAACCAACTGGTCTGTATAAAACAAAACAAGCACAGAGACCATAGTGCACACATCTCCATTGGCACAAACAGTAAAAGTGTAATATAAATACCACCCATTGGGCTCTCTTAACATTATTCACTTCAATAGAAAACATAAGACTTGCCCTGACACTTAAATCCAGCTAATTTTTAGCATGGCCAAGGTGCTGTGGGTCCAGTCTAGAAACATAGAACTGAGCAATTAAGGTTCAATTAACCTGAGGGAAAGTGGCTAGTTTTATTGCTGTAGATTCCAGAATGTCACTTATCTAGAGAGGGCATATGACAGGACAAAATATGTGGCAATCATTGAGCAAGGGTTTCACTGTCTCTCAGAATCTATTAGCTGAATCTAGACCTCCTGCTGTTTACTGTTGCTGCCTTTCTCCTTTCTATATCCAGAGCTCCTGGGCCCCAGCCTGCAGCCTTAACTACAATTTTTTGAGCATATATAAGCACATAAGTATGATCTACACACTTTATGTTACACATATTCTGTGAACATTTATAAGGGATACAAATACCTGCTGCCATTTACAAATCTACACGTTTTAAGTTACACATAGTCTGTGAGCATATATAAGGCACATAAATACCTGCTGCCATTGAAAATCTACACACTTTATGTTACACATACTCTGTGAGCATATATAAGGCACATAAGTACCTGTTGCTATTTGAAAATCTACACACTTTGTGTTGCACATACTTCTGTTACTCTTCTGTCTCCAAGTTGGACCAACAGTTGGACCAGCTTTTCTGGATTAATTTCTCTCAAATATTCTTTACTTTGTTCTACATTCAGTGGAGAACCAGTTCATTACCTTCTGTTGCTGGTATTTTATTTATTTATTTATTTTTTTATGTTTACTGCCACATGTATTTATAATGTTATAGAATATATTTATACTTCTTTTGGTTTACTGTTGTTATTCTCTTATATGCTTGGTGTTTAGTATAAAAAATCCTTGGTTGAAATTCTAGATTATGTCTTACCATAGCAATTCTGCTAGCTATAATAAAAGCAGTATCAGTATGTAATACATTTACTTGCGGCTTAGTCATTGTTATACAAAAATTTAAGTTAAACAAAAGGAGAAATGATTGACACAAATGTACTCTGTCTGAGAGAGCTCATTATCCCTTTCAAAATTGAAGAAACTAGGTAGTCAAAGAGTCTGCACATCAATGTTACTACCAACTTAAAAATAATCAAAATTATTAGACAGAGCTAGTATAATGCATAAAGCAATTTCAGACATTTGACATACATCCTTTTATACCAGAAATCACTGCGGAAGTGAATTCTGAATATTGCAGCAGGTACATTGCATTTCCTCAGTATTACTAATATCAAGCTCCATATCAGAGAAAATAAAAACGACAACATTATATGTTTATTTTTTATTTACCTTCACTAACTGGGTAAGTGAACCTGTAAGTGAACCTGTCCAAAAACAGTTTTTCACCCAGAACAAGTTATAAAAGGCAGTAACAACTTTTCAAAACAATTACAAACATATTTACAATATTCTTTAAAATACGTCACTGTACTACTGTGATCTATTTGTCCATGAGGTCTGTGTGATGGCTAAAAAGTTTTTTTCTCCAACGCACTTACCCAATTAACAACTGTTAATTGAATAAAAAAAATCAGCAAATGGTACGTAATCATAATGCATCTGCACTGAACAACCCTACATTTATATGTGCGCACCTCATCATCACTGCATACATGCAGTTAACCTCTTTACATAATAGTTAACGGCTACCAGATGTGAGAGCGGCTGAGTTTTGACTGTCAAATAGTTGAGTACGAGTTTTTGAGATAGGAATATGGTTCCAGACTCTTACGATAGTCAGCGTCAAAGTTACAGTAATTATAGATAAGGTTTGTTTTTAAGTTTTCACTCGCACATTGTGTTGTATTTACAGCATTGAAATACATACAATTAATACTGAAGTACTGTGTGAAAAATACATGCAGAGTCTAAGTATGTGATGTGAGTGGTATTCTTCCATGCGAGTGAGTCCTTTTCTATGTTCTGCATACTTTACTGCACAGATCCAACACATCTGTTACCCGTTAACTATATCTGTTAAAAAGATAGCTCCACGTCCTCTGGTTTCACTTTTCCAGATATAACAACACTTGACATTTGGGCATGACAGATCAGCTCACTTTTAAAAGAAGACGAGATGAGAAAGGATAATGATTGACAAGTCTCTTCAGAATGTTTGTGCAGTTAAAAGAAATGCAGCAGCACAGAAAAATAAATCAAGAATAAGTCTAGCAATGCTAGTACGTAACGACATCCACTGCTAGACCAACAGTCAGTTTATTCACTTAACAAAGACATAACATAACACTTTAAAAATGAAGCTCTGCCAGTAAAGTATAATAGTCTACCAGCAAAGCAATCATTTTAAAGAAAAAACAAAAAAACTTACAAGTTATTGAAAAACAATACTGTAGCTACCCCGACTAATTTTACTGAAACGTGTGTGGTTTAAATTTTGAGTATTTTAATTTCACCGTTAATGATTTTGGTAAAATGATAAACAGATATTCATTCAATATGGAGAATGCTGAAATGGTGTCACAGCTGACATTCTATGCTTTCTTTATAAATTATGTGAGCTGTTCAAACTGGTTAGCTATAGAAAACTTGGCCAAAGACCTGTCTGGCCGGCACAAGGGTTTGATTTAAACAACCTTTAGGAAAGTTAGTGATCACATCGCTCAGTGGTAGTTTGCATAAAAGAAAACAAGTCAAGGCATATTTGACTATCATCACCCATTTTGGGATTTTGACTGACATTAACAAGCTGTGAGTTACGGTACAGATGACTCTGTCAGACTGAGGTGAGAAGTACTTTGTTTCTTGTAGCTGTCTCAGAGTAACTATAACTTATACTAAGCCTTATTACATCAGCACAGAGGCCTTAAATGGACCATTATTTATATAATGAAGCATGGTTTAAGGACCATTTAGGAGTTAAGGTTATTGTGTTCTTACTATATTGTTTAAATGTGAGATTGTTTTTATTACTGCCTGTGTTCAAAGTAATGAAGGAGATTGTTTGGTGATGTTCATATCCATAACCTGAACACTAATTAAAATCACTAATGGGACAGGCTAGCATTTATTTTCTGACATGCTTACTCATTAACTGAATACATACTAAAGATGTAAGCACTTCTGTATAATGACTTATTACATTACATTAAAGGAATGGTCACACATGTTTTTATGAGATAATCATGAACTATCATATTTTAATACACAAAACCTTTTGTTGATAAAAAAAACAGTATCAAACATTTATTATACCATATGGACAGACAATATTCATAAACTTAATTATTTTAGAGACTATTTAGAAAAAAATAGAGCCATTGTATGTGTGTTTGTGTGTGATATGGTGAAGCCATGCCTTTAAAGTCATCTAAGTTCAGTTCTTTCTATTACATCAGTTGACAGGATGGTACTTTTGCAGAAGACATTTAGAAGATCTTTCTCCCAAGATACACTAAAAAAAATCACCTCTGTGTTATTTTCTTTTTATAATGTTGGAAAATAGTATAAAGACCATGGTGTGCTGACGCACCAGAGAAGGAAAGAGCGCTCCACATTCATGTACACACAGAAATGGATGAATGCATTAATCGCATTTTGCTTTTGTAATATTGCATCATCATCATTGTAAAACAAAAAAAAAACATTTTACCATCTAGGACCTGCCACCTGGAATCATTTGTTAATCTAAATCAAATCAACATCAAAGTATTTTTCTAAAGGCCTTTACTGTTTTGCATACAAGTAGCACAACAGTTTATATGGAAAATATTTGTGAGTTTGTCACTCTGCCCACAGGTACAGATATTCTGGGAGAGCCTCTGCTTTGATGAATACCATCAATACAATAAGTTGCAGACTGCTGGGATTTGAACCTCCGTCACTAATTTCAAAGTTCTATGCTCAGATCTCCACAACACATTTTCTTTCCTGACTTGCAATTAAAGCACCTCATTTTATCTGAGGATCTTCTGGGCACATTTCCATATGACTTCACAAAGATCTACAGTGTGGCTTACTGATATTTAACAGAAAACAAGAAGTGAAAATGATTATTTATTTATTTCATGTAGTCTTCTAGCATACTTAAAAGATTCAGGATCAAAGAAATCCAAGCAAAAGCATTTAAAGTATATACTGTGACATGCACAGTCTAAGACTTCTACACACGGTTGGTAAGGAAGTAATGGCACTCGTGTGAGGCTTCAGAAGACCACCCAGAGGTATAGATGCA